>NC_038249.2:3556047-3562702 GCF_000004515.6 Glycine max | reverse complement strand
TTTATATACTTTTTGAGGGTGGGTGTATCTAGGACTGACTGTTAGGTTACTCTTTTGTTTTTGTATGGGTAGACCTGTTGTATAGGAATTTGATGATTGTATACAGGTGGCTGAAGCCATCACTGTGCACACCTTTGCTCTGGATGACACTATGTATTTTGTAAAACTCCCATATTTTGGATAGCTTTAAATGATGAATGTATTTATGATCAATCTTGTTATTTGAGAAGAAAGCCTTTGCAATTTTATTTGTAAAAGAGTTTATCGACCGTATTTTATTCTTTTATTTTCACGTGACGACCTAAAGTAATGGCTGGTACATTCCTCATTTTGAAACAGCAAATTAGTTTAGAGATTATGAGCGGTAAGAAAGAAATGACTCCGAATAGAGTTGTGAACTGGCCATTCAGGACTCTATAGTGAGGATTTTCCTTCTAAACCTAGTTATGGTGAAAATAGAAAGAAATGAAAAAGAAAAAGAAGAAAAAAAAAATTTACCATGGTTTTTGTTATTTAAATCATTACTATCAAACCAGTCATTAATTTAGGGACGCCACATATATCATGGGCATCGACCATACATTTGAGTCTAAAGTTATGGCCATTTGAATTTGCCGAGAGCTTCACTGTTCAATTTTGAGGGTCTCCATATATTATGCGCGTGAATCGAACATCCAAGTGAAAAGTTATAGCCATTTGAATTCTTGAGAGATTCCGTTGTTCAATTTTGAGCGTCTCGATATATCATGGGCAACGATCATACATTCGAGTCAAAGGTTATGGCTGTTTGAATTTGCCGAGATCTTCCGTGTTCAATTTCGAGGGACTCGATATATGATGCACGAGAATCGTACATCCGAGTGAAAAGTTATAGCCATGTGAATTTTTTGCGAGCTTCTGTTGTTCAATTTTTAGCGTCTTGATATATAATCGGCATCAATCATACATTCGAGTCAAAATTTATGGCGGTTTGAATTTGCCGAGAGCTTCAGTGTTCAATTTCGAGGGTCTCGATATATTATGCGCGTGAATCGGACATCCGAGTGAAAAGTTATAGCCATTTGAATTCTAGAGAGATTCCGTTGTTTAATTTTGAGCGTCTCAATATATCATGGGCATCGATCATACATTCGAGTCGAAGGTTATCGATGTTTGAATTTGCCGAGAGCTTCCGTGTTCAATTTCGAGGTACTCAATATATGATGCGCGTGAATCGGACATCCGAGTGAAAAGTTATACCCATTTTGAATTTCTCAAGAGCTTTCATTGTTCAATTTTGAGCGTCTCGATATATCATGGGTATCGATCATACATTTGAGTCAAAAGTTATGGATGTTTGAATTTGCCGAGAGCTTCCGTGTTCAATTTCAAGGGACTCGATATATGATGCACGTGAATCGGACATCCGAGTGAAAAGTTATAGCCATTTGAAATTCTCGAGAGGTTCTGTTCTTCAATTTTGAGCGTCTCGATTTATCTTGGGCGTCAATCATACATTGGAGTGAAAAGTTATGCCCGTTTGTATTTGATGAGTGTTTCCCTGTTCAATTTTGTGGGTCTCGATATATGATGCACGTGAATTGGACATCCTAGTGAAAAGTTATAGCCATTTGAATTTCTTGAGAGCTTCCGTTGTTTTATTTTGAGCGTCTCGATATATCATGGGTGTCGATCATACATTCGACTCAAAAGTTATTGCCATCTAAATTTGACGAGAGCTTCCCTATTCAATTTTGAGGGTCTCGATATATGATGAATGTGAATCGAATATCCGAGAGAAAAAGTTATGCCCATTTGAATTTCTCCAGAGTTTGTGTTGTTATATTTTGAGTGTCTCAATATATAATTGGCCCCGATCATACATTCGAGTCAAAAGTTATGGTTTTTTGAATTTGCCAAGAGCTTCCATGCTCAATTTCGAGGGTCTCGATATCTTATACGCGTGAATCGGACATCCGAGTGAAAAGTTATGGCCATTTGAATTTCTCAAGAGCTTTCATTGTTCAATTTTGAGCGTCTCGATATATCATGGGTATCGATCATACATTTGAGTCAAAATTTATGGCCGTTTGAATTTGCCGAGAGCTTCAGTGTTCAATTTCGAGGGTCTCCATATATTATGCGCGTGAATCGGACATCCGAGTGAAAAGTTATAGCCATTTGAATTCTCGAGAGATTCCGTTGTTTAATTTTGAGCGTCTCGATATATCATGGGCATCGACCATACATTCAAGTCAAAGGTTATGGCTGTTTGAATTTGCCGAGAGCTTCCGTGTTCAATTTCGTGGGACTCGATATATGATGCATGTGAATCGGACATCCGAGTGAAAAGTTATAGCCATTTGAATTCTCGAGAGATTCCGTTGTTCAATTTTGAGTGTCTCGATATATCATGGGCATCGATCATACATTCGAGTCAAAGGTTATGGCTGTTTGAATTTGCCGAGAGCTTTCGTGTTCAATTTCGTGGGACTCGATATATGATGCATGTGAATCGGACATCCGAGTGAAAAGTTATAGGCATTTGAATTTCTTGAGAGCTTCTGTAGTTCAATTTAGAGCGTCTCAATATATAATGGGCATCGATCATACATTCGAGTCAAAGGTTATGGCTGTTTGAATTTGTCCAGAGCTTCCGTGTTCAATTTCGAGCGACTCGATATATGATGCACGTGAATCGGACATCCGAGTGAAAAGTTATAGCCATTTGAATTTCTTGAGAGCTTCTGTTGTTCAATTTTGAGCGTCTCAATATATCATGGGCGTCGATCATACATTCGACTCAAAAGTTATGGCCATTTGACTTTTCCGAGAGCTTCCATGTTCAATTTCGAAGGTCTCGATATCTTGGGCACGTGAATCGGGCATCCAAGTGAAAAGTTATAGCCATTTTAATTCTCGAGAGATTCCGTTGTTCAATTTTGAGCGTCTCGATATATCATGGGCATCGATCATACATTCGAGTCAAAGGTTATGCCTGTTTGAATTTGCCGAGAGTTTCCGTGTTCAATTTCGAGGAACTCGATATATGATGCACGAGAATCGTACATCCGAGTGAAAAGTTATAGCCATCTGAATTTTTCGCGAGCTTCTGTTGTTCAATTTTGAGCGTCTTGATATATAATCGGCATTGATCATACATTCGAGTCAAAAGTTATGGCCGTTTGAATTTGCCGAGAGCTTCAGTGTTCAATTTCGAGGGTCTCGATATATTATCCGCGTGAATCGGACATCCGAGTGAAAAATTATAGCCATTTGAATTCTCGAGAGATTCCGTTGTTCAATTTTGAGCGTCTCAATATATCATGGGCATCGATCATACATTCGAGTCAAAGGCTATGGATGTTTGAATTTGCTGAGAGCTTCCGTGTTCAATTTCAAGGGTCTCGATATATGATGCACGTGAATCGGAATCCGAGTGAAAAGTTATAGCCATTTGAAATTCTCGAGAGGTTCTGTTCTTCAATTTTGAGCGTCTCGATATATCTTGGGCGTCAATCATACATTGGAGTGAAAAGTTATGCCCGTTTGGATTTGCCGAGTGTTTCCCTGTTCAATTTTGTGGGTCTCGATATATGATGCACGTGAATTGGACATCCTAGTGAAAAGTTATAGCCATTAGAATTTCTTGAGAGCTTCTGTTGTTCAATTTTGAGCGTCTCAATATATCATGGGCGTCGATCATACATTCGACTCAAAAGTTATGGCCATTTGACTTTTCCGAGAGCTTCCATGTTCAATTTCGAAGGTCTCGATATCTTGGGCACGTGAATCGGGCATCCAAGTGAAAAGTTATAGCCATTTGAATTCTCGAGAGATTCCGTTGTTCAATTTTGAGCGTCTCGATATATCATGGGCATCGATCATACACTCGAGTCGAAGGTTATGGATGTTTGAATTTGTCGAGAGCTTCCGGGTTCAATTTTGAGGTACTCGATATATGATGCACGTGAATCGGACATCCGAGTGAAAAGTTATAGCCATTTTAATTTGTCGAGAGCTTTTGTTCTTCAATTTTGAGCGTCTCGATATATTATCGGCGTCGATCATACTTTCGAGTCAAAAGTTATGGCCGTTAGGATTTGCCGAGAGCTTCCATGTTCAATTTCGAGTGTCTCGATATATTATGCGTGTGAATTGGACATCCGAGTTAAAAGTTATAGCCATTTGAATTTTTCCAGAGCTTCCGTTGTACAATTTTGAGCGTCTCGATATATCTTGGGCGTCAATCATACATTGGAGTGAAAAGTTATGCCCGTTTGTATTTGCCGAGTGTTTCTGTGTTCAACTTTGTGGCTCTCTGATGCAAGCTCCATTGGAGCTTGTAGGCCTAGGATCTTCTTCATCAATGGATTCCTTTGCTTCTTGGAAGATAAATGGCAGCGGAATGGAGAAGGAAGAGAGAGAGGAGACGCCACTTCAAGGAGAAGATGAGTCTAGAAGAAGCTCACGACCATAGGAGGCCATGGATAAGAGCTTGGAGGAAGAAGGAGATGAATGAAGGGAGAGGGAGAGAAGAGCACGAAATTTAGTGCTCAAAAGGAGCTCTGAAATCTGAAGTTAATATTCAAATGATCAAAGTTCAAAAAAATACACACACATGACCTCTATTTATAGCCTAAGTGTCACACAAAATTGGAGGGAAATTCAAATTTCACTTGAATTTGAAATTGAATTTGTGGAGCCAAACTTTGGAGCCAAAATTTCACTAATTATGATTAGTGAATTTTAGTTATGGTTCAGCCCACTAATCCAAGATCAATTCCAAGATTCTCCACTAAGTGTGCTTAGGTGTCATGAGGCATGAAAAGCATGAAGGACATGCACAAAGTGTGACTATATGATGTGGCAATGGGGTGTAGTAAGCAAATGCTCACCTCCCCCTCTAAAATTTAATTGGATTGGGCTTCTACCAATTCAATTAAATTTATTTCCAGCCACACACATCAAATATCCACTTAGTGCATGTGAAATTACAAAACTACCCCTAATACAAAAACTAGTCTAGGTGCCCAAAAATACAAGGGCTGAAAAATCCTATATTTCTAGGGTACCCTACCTACAATATGGAGCCCTATATACAAGGACCAAATATAATGACATCCTAGTCTAATATGTACAAAGATAATTGGACCCAACCTTGGCCCATGGGCTCAGAAATCTACCCTAAGGTTCATGAGAACCCTAGGGCCTTCTTCAGCAGCTCTAGCCCAATCTTCTTGGAGCCTCTTGCTCATGGTTCTTGTGATTGGTCCCTTCCTAGGGAGGATTGCATCACTCTCGATATATGATGCAAGTGAATCGGACATCCTAGTGAAAAGTTATAGCCATTTGAATTTCTTGAGAGCTTCTGTTGTTCAATTTAGAGCGTCTCCATATATCATGGGCGTCGATCATACATTCGACTCAAAAGTCATGGCCATTTGAATTTGCCGAGAGCTTCCATGTTCAATTTCGAGGGTCTCGGTATATGATGCATGTGAATCGGACATCCGAGTGAAAAGTTATAGCCATTTTGAATTTCTTGAGAGCTTCTGTTGTTCAATTTTGAGCGTCTCGACATAATATCAGCGTCGATCATACTTTCGAGTCAAAAGTTATGGCTGTTTGGATTTGCTGAGAGCTTCATTGTTCAATTTCGAGGGTCTCGATATCTTATGCGCGTGAATCAGACATCTAAGTGAAAAGTTATAGCCATTTGAATTTCTCCACAGCTTTCGTTGTACAATTCTGAGCGTTTCGATATATCGTTGGCATCGATCATACATTCGAGTGAAAAGTTATGCCCGTTTGTATTTGCCGAGTGTTTCCATGTTCAGTTTTGTGGGTCTCGATATATGATGCACGTGAATCGGACATCCGAGTGAAAAGTAATAGCCATTTGAATTTCTTGAGAGCTTCTGTTGTTCAATTTTGAGCGTCTCGATATATCATGGGCGTCAATCATACATTCGACTCAAAATTAATGCCGGTTTGTATTTGCTGAGTGTTTTCGTGTTCAACTTTGTGGGTCTCGATATATGATGCACGTGAATCGGACATCCGAGTGAAAAGTTATAGCCATTTGAATTTCTTGAGAGCTTCTGTTGTTCAATTTTGAGCGTCTCGATATATCATGGGCGTCGATCATACATTCGACTCAAAAGTTATGGCCATTTGAATTTTCCAAGAGCTTCCATGTTCAATTTCGAGGGTCTCGATATCTTAGGCGCGTGAATCGGGCATCCGAGTGAAAAGTTATAGCCATTTGAATTCTCGAGAGATTACGTTGTTCAATTTTGAGCGTCTCGATATATCATGGGCATCGATCATACATTCGAGTCAAAGGTTATGTCTGTTTGAATTTGCCGAGAGCTTCCGCGTTCAATTTCGTGGGACTCGATATATGATGCATGTGAATCGGACATCCGAGTGAAAAGTTATAGCTATTTTGAATTTGTCGAGAGCTTCTGTTGTTCAATTCTAAGCGTCTTGATATATCTTGGGCGTCAATCATACATTGGAGTGAAAAGTTATGCCCGTTTGTATTTGCCAAGTGTTTCCGTGTTCAGTTTTGTGGGTCTCGATATATGATGCATGTGAATCGGACATCCAAGTGAAAAGTTATAGCTATTTAAATTTCTTGAGAGCTTCCGTTGTTTTATTTTGAGCGTCT
>NC_038249.2:3519919-3555947 GCF_000004515.6 Glycine max | reverse complement strand
CATGGGTGTCGATCATACATTCGACTCAAAAGTTATTGCCATCTAAATTTGACGAGAGCTTCCCTATTCAATTTTGAGGGTCTCGATATATGATGAATGTGAATCGAATATCCGAGAGAAAAAGTTATGCCCATTTGAATTTCTCCAGAGTTTGTGTTGTTATATTTTGAGTGTCTCAATATATAATTGGCCCCGATCATACATTCGAGTCAAAAGTTATGGTTTTTTGAATTTGCCAAGAGCTTCCATGCTCAATTTCGAGGGTCTCGATATCTTATACGCGTGAATCGGACATCCGAGTGAAAAGTTATGGCCATTTGAATTTCTCAAGAGCTTTCATTGTTCAATTTTGAGCGTCTCGATATATCATGGGTATCGATCATACATTTGAGTCAAAATTTATGGCCGTTTGAATTTGCCGAGAGCTTCAGTGTTCAATTTCGAGGGTCTCCATATATTATGCGCGTGAATCGGACATCCGAGTGAAAAGTTATAGCCATTTGAATTCTCGAGAGATTCCGTTGTTCAATTTTGAGCGTCTCGATATATCATGGGCATCGATCATACATTCGAGTCAAAGGATATGGCTGTTTGAATTTGCCGAGAGATTCCGTGTTCAATTTCGTGGGACTCGATATATGATGCATGTGAATCGGACATCCGAGTGAAAAGTTATAGCCATTTTGAATTTCTCAAGAGCTTCTGTTGTTCAATTTTGAGCGTGTCGATATATTATCGGCGTCGATCATACTTTCGAGTCAAAAGTTATGGCTGTTTGGATTTGCCGAGAGCTTTATTTTTCAATTTCGAGGGTCTCGATATCATATGCGCGTGAATCGGACATCTGAGTGAAAAGTTATAGCCATTTGAATTTCTCCACAGCTTTCGTTGTACAATTCTGAGCTTTTCGATATATCAATGGCGTGGATCATACATTCGAGTGAAAAGTTATGCCCGTTTGTATTTTCCGAGTGTTTCCGTGTTCAGTTTTGTGGGTCTCGATATATGATGCACGTGAATCGGACATCCGAGTGAAAAGTTATAGCCATTTTAATTTCTCTAGAGCTTCCGTTATTCAATTTTGAGCGTCTCGATATATCATGGGCGTCGATTATACATTCGACTCAAAAGTTATGGGCATTTGAATTTGACGAGAGCGTCCCTATTCAATTTCGAGGGTCTCGATATATGATGCACGTGAATCGGACATCCGAGAGAAAAGTTATGGCCATTTGAATTTTTTGAGAGCTTCTGTTGCTCAATTTTGAGTGTCTCGATATATCATGGACATCGATCATACATTTGAGTCAAAAGTTATGGCTGTTTGAATTTGCCGAGAGCTTCCGTGTTCAATTTCGAGGGACTCGATATATGATGCACGAGAATCGTACATCCGAGTGAAAAGTTATAGCCATGTGGATTTTTCGCGAGCTTCTGTTGTTCATTTTGAGCGTCTTGATATATAATCGGCATCGATAATACATTCGAGTCAAATGTTATGGCCGTTTGAATTTGCCGAGAGCATCAGTGTTCAATTTCGAGGGACTCGATATATTATGCGCGTGAATCGGACATCCGAGTGAAAAGTTATAGCCATTTGAATTCTCGAGAGATTCTGTTGTTCAATTTTGAGCGACTCGATATATCATGGGCATCGATCATACCTTCTAGTCAAAGGTTATGGCTGTTTGAATTTGCCGAGAGCTTCCGTGTTCAATTTCGAGGGACTCGATAGATGATGCACGTGAATCGGACATTCGAGTGAAAAGTTATAGCCATTTGAATTTCATGAGAGCTTCTGTTGTTCAATTTTGAGCGTCTCGATATATTATCGGCGTCGATCATACTTTCGAGTCAAAAGTTATGGTCGTTTGGATTTGCCGAGAGCTTCCTTGTTTAATTTCGAGGGTCCCGATATATTATGCGCGGGAATCGGACATCCGAGTTAAAAGTTATAGCCCTTTGAATTTCTCCAGAGCTTCCGTTGTACAATTTTGAGCGTCTCGATATATCTTGGGCGTTAATCATACAATGGAGTGAAAAGTTATGCCCGTTTGTATTTGCCGAGTGTTTCCGTGTTCAATTTTGTGGGTCTCGATATATGATGCACGTGAATCGGACATCCGAGTGAAAACTTATAGCCATTTGAATTTTTTGAGAGCTTCCGTTGTTCAATTTTGAGCGTCTCGATATATCATGGGCGTCAATCATACATTCGACTCAAAATTAATGCCGGTTTGTATTTGCTGAGTGTTTTCGTGTTCAACTTTGTGGGTCTCGATATATGATGCACGTGAATCGGACATCCGAGTGAAAAGTTATAGCCATTTGAATTTCCTGAGAGCTTCTGTTGTTCAATTTTGAGCGTCTCGATATATCATGGGCGTCGATCATACATTCGACTCAAAAGTTATGGCCATTTGAATTTTCCAAGAGCTTCCATGTTCAATTTCGAGGGTCTCGATATCTTAGGCGCGTGAATCGGGCATCCGAATGAAAAGTTATAGCCATTTGAATTCTCGAGAGATTCCATTTTTCAATTTTGAGCGTCTCGATATATCATGGGCATCGATCAAACATTCGAGTCAAAGGTTATGGCTGTTTGAATTTGCGAGAGCTTCCGTGTTCAATTTCGTGGGTCTCTATATCTTAGGCGCCTGAATCGAACATCCGAGTGAAAAGTTATAGCAATTTGAATTTCTCAAGAGCTTCTGTTGTTCAATTTTGAGCGTCTTGATATATAATTGGCATCGATCATACATTCAAGTCAATGGTTATGACTGTTTGAATTTCTCAAGAGCATCCGTGTTCAATTTCGAGGGACTCGATATATGATGCACGTGAATCAGACATTCGAGTGAAAAGTTATAGCCATGTGAATTTCTCGCGAGCTTTTGTATTTCAAATTTGAGCGTCTCGATATATAATTGGCATTGATCATACATTCGAGTCAAAAGTTAGGGCCGTTTGAATTTACCGAGAGCTTCCATGTTCAATTTCGAGGGTCTCGATATATTATGCGCGTGAATCGGACATCCGAGTGAAAAGTTATAGCCATTTGAAGATCTTGAGAGCTTCCGTTGTTCAATTTTGAGCGTCTCGATATATCATGGGCGTCGATCATACATTCGGCTCAAAAGTTATGGCCATTTGAATTTGACGAGAGCTTCCCTATTCAATCTAGTGAGTTTCGATATATGATGCACGTGAATCTGACATCCGAGAGAAAAGTTATGGCCATTTGAATTTCTCGAGAGCTTCTGTTGTTCAATTTTGAGTGTCTCAATATATAATCGGCATCGATCATACATTCAAGTCAAAAGTTACGGTCGTTTCAATTTGCCAAGAGCTTCCATGTTCAATTTCTAGGGTCTCGATATCTTATGTGCCTTAATCAGACATCTGAGTGAAAAGTTATAGCCATTTGAATTTCTCCACAGCTTCCGTTGTACAATTCTGAGCGTCTTGATATATTATGGGCGTCGATCATACATTCGATTGAAAACTTATGCCCGTTTGTATTTGCCGAGTGTTTCCGTGTTCAATTTTGTGGGTCTCGATATATGATGCACGTGAATCGGACATCCGAGTGAAAAGTTATAGCCATTTGAATTTCTTGAGAGCTTCCGTTGTTCAATTTGGAGCGTCTCGATATATCACGGGCGTCGATCATACATTCGAGTGAAAGGTTATGCCGGTTTGTATTTGCTGAGTGTTTTTGTGTTCAATATTTGGGTCTCGATATATGATGCACGTGAATCGGACATCCGAGTCAAAAGTTATAGCCATTTGAATTTCTTGAGAGCTTCTGTTGTTCAATTTTGAGCGTCTCGATATATCATGGGCGTCGATCATACATTCGACTCAAAAGTTATGGCCATTTGAATTTTCCAAGAGCTTCCATGTTCTATTTCGAGGGTCTCGATATTTTAGGCGCGTGAATCGGGCATCTGAGTGAAAAGTTATAGTCATTTGAATTCTCGAGAGATTCCGTTGTTCAATTTTGAGCGTCTCGATATATCATGGGCATCGATCAGACATTCGAGTCAAAGCTTATGGATGTTTGAATTTGCCAAGAGCTTCCATGTTCAATTTCGAGTGTCTTGCTATCTTAGGCGCGTGAATCGGACATCCGAGTGAAAAATTATAGTCATTTGAATTTCTCAAGAGCTTCCGTTGTTCTATTTTGAGCGTCTCGATATATAATCAGCATCGATCATACATTCGAGTCAAAGGTTATGGCTGTTTGAATTTGTTGAGAGCTTCCATGTTCAATTTCGAGGGACTCGATATATGATGCACGTGAATCAGACAACCGAGTGAAAATTTATAGACATGTAAATTTCTCGCGAGCTTCTGTTGTTCAATTTTGAGCGTCTCGATATATAATCGGCATCGATCATACATTCGAGTCAAAAGTTATGGCCGTTTGAATTTACCAAGAGCTTCCATGTTCAATTTCGATTGTCTCGATATATTATGCGCGTGAATCGGACATCCAAGTGAAAAGTTATAGCCATTTGAATTTCTTGAGAGCTTCCGTTGTTCAATTTTGAGCGTCTCGATATATCATGGACGCCAATCATACGTTCGACTCAAAATTAATGCCGGTTTGTATTTGCCGAGTGTTTCTGTGTTCAATTTTGTGGGTCTCGATATATGATGCACGTGAATCGGACATCCGAGTGAAAACTTATAGCCATTTGAATTTTTTGAGAGCTTCCGTTGTTCAATTTTGAGCGTCTCGATATATCATGGGTGTGATCATACATTTGACTCAATAGTTATGGCCATTTGAATTTGATGAGAGCTTCCCTATTCAATTTACAGGGTTTCCATACATGATGCACATGAATCGGACATCCGAGAGAAAAGTTATGGCCATTTGAATTTCTCGAGAGGTTCTATTGTTAAAATTTGAGCGTCTCGATATATTATCGGCGTCGATCATACTTTCTAGTCAAAAGTTATGGCCATTTCGATTTGCCGAGAGCTTCATTTTTCAATTTCAAGGGTCTCGATATATTATGCGCATGAATCGGACATCCGAGTTAAAAGTTATAGCCATTTGAATTTCTCCAGAGTTTCCGTTGTACAATTTTGAGCGTCTCGATATATCTTGGGCGTCAATCATACATTGGAGTGAAAAGTTATGCTCGTTTCTATTTGTCGAGTGTTTCCGTGTTCAATTTTGTGGGTCTCGATATATGATGCACGTGAATCGGTCATCCGAGTGAAAACTTATAGCCGCTTGAATTTTTTGAGAGCTCCGTTGTTCAATTTTTAGCGTCTCAATATATCATGGGCGTGATCATACATTCGAGTCAAAGGTTTTTGCCATTTGAATTTGATGAGAGCTTCCCAATTCAATTTAGAGGGTTTCGATATATGATGCACGTGAATCGGACATCCGAGAGAAAATTATGGCCATTTGAATTTCTCGAGAGCTTCTGTTGTTCAATTTTGAGTGTCTCGATATATAATCGGCATCGATCATACACTCGAGTCAAAATTTATGGTCGTTTGAATTTGTCAAGAGCTTCCTTGTTCAATTTGGAGGGTCTCGATATCTTATGCGCGTGAATCGGACATCCGAGTGAAAAGTTATCGCCATTTTAATTTCTCTAGAGCTTCCGTTGTTCAATTTTGAGCGTCTCGATATATCATGGACATCGATCATACATTTGAGTCAAAAGTTATGGCTGTTTGAATTTTCCGAGAGCTTCTGTGTTCAATTTCGGGGGACTCGATATATGATGCACGAGAATCGTACATCCGAGTGAAAAGTTATAGCCATGTGAATTTTTCGCGAGCTTCTGTTGTTCATTTTGAGCATCTTGATATATAATCGGCATCATCACACATTCGACACAAAAGTTATGCCCGTTTGAATTTGCCGAGAGCATCATTGTTCAATTTCGAGGGACTTCATATATGATGCACGTGAATTAGAAATCTGAGTGAAAAGTTATAGACATGTGAATTTCTCGCGAGCTTCTGTTGTTCAATTTTGAGCGTCTCAATATATAATCGGCGTCGATCATACTTTCGAGTCAAAAGTTATGGCCGTTTGAATTTACCGAGAGCTTCCATGTTCAATTTCGAGGGTCTCGATATATTATGCGCGTGAATCGGACATCCAAGTGAAAAGTTATAGCCATTTGAATTTCTTGACAGCTTCTGTTATTCAATTTTGAGCGTCTCGATATATCATGGACGTCGATCATACATTCGACTCAAAATTAATGCCGGTTTGTATTTGCCTAGTGTTTCTGTGTTCTATTTTATGGGTCTCGTTATATGATGCACGTGAATCGAACATCCGAGTGAAAAGTTATAGCCATTTGAATTCTCGTGAGATTCCGTTGTTCAATTTTGAGCGTCTCGATATATCATAGGCATTGATCATATATTCGAGTCAAAAGTTATCGTTGTTTGAATTTGCCAAGAGCTTCCATGTTCAATTTCGAGGGTCTCGCTATCTTAGGCGCGTGAATCAGGCATCCGAGTGAAAAGTTATAGCCATTTGAATTTCTCAAGAGCTTCCGTGGTTCAATTTTGAGCTTCTCGATATATAATCAGCATCGATCATACATTCGAGTCAAAGGTTATGGCTGTTTGAATTTGTTGAGAGCTTGCATGTTCAATTTTGAGGGACTCGATATATGATGCACGTGAATCAGACATCCGAGTGAAAAGTTATAGCCATGTGAATTTCTCGCGAGCTTCTATTGTTCAATTTTGAGCGTCTCAATATATCTTGGGCGTCAATCATACATTGGAGTGAAAAGTTATGCCCGTTTGTATTTGCCAAGTGTTTCCGTGTTCAGTTTTGTGGGTCTCGATATATGATGCATGTGAATCGGACATCCAAGTGAAAAGTTATAGCTATTTAAATTTCTTGAGAGCTTCCGTTGTTTTATTTTGAGCGTCTCGATATATCATGGGTGTCGATCATACATTCGACTCAAAAGTTATTGCCATCTAAATTTGACGAGAGCTTCCCTATTCAATTTTGAGGGTCTCGATATATGATGAATGTGAATCGAATATCCGAGAGAAAAAGTTATGCCCATTTGAATTTCTCCAGAGTTTCTGTTGTTATATTTTGAGTGTCTCAATATATAATTGGCCCCGATCATACATTCGAGTCAAAAGTTATGGTTTTTTGAATTTGCCAAGAGCTTCCATGCTCAATTTCGAGGGTCTCGATATCTTATACGCGTGAATCGGACATCTGAGTGAAAAGTTATGGCCATTTGAATTTCTCAAGAGCTTTCATTGTTCAATTTTGAGCGTCTCGATATATCATGGGTATCGATCATACATTTGAGTCAAAATTTATGGCCGTTTGAATTTGCCGAGAGCTTCAGTGTTCAATTTCGAGGATCTCCATATATTATGCGCGTGAATCGGACATCCGAGTGAAAAGTTATAGCCATTTGAATTCTCGAGAGATTCCGTTGTTCAATTTTGAGCGTCTCGATATATCATGGGCATCGATCATACATTCGAGTCAAAGGTTCTGGCTGTTTGAATTTGCCGAGAGCTTCCATGTTCAATTTCGTGGGACTCGATATATGATGCATGTGAATCGGACATCCGAGTGAAAAGGCAGGGCCCAAAATTAGCCGAGGTCAAATTCCGTTGTTCAATTTTGAGCGTCTCAATATATCATGGGCAACGATCATACATTCGAGTCAAAGGTTATGGCTGTTTGAATTTGCCGAGTGTTTCAGTGTTCAATTTCGAGTGACTCGATATATGATGCACGTGAATCGGACATCCGAGTGAAAAGTTATAGCTATTTAAATTTCTTGAGAGCTTCTGTTGTTTAATTTTGAGCGTCTCGATATATCATGGGTGTCGATCATACATTCGACTCAAAAATTATTGCCATTTGAATTTGACGAGAGCTTCCCTACTCAATTTTCAGGGTCTCGATATATGATGCATGTGAATCGAATATCCGAGAGAAAAGTTATGGCCGTTTGAATTTCTCCAGAGCTTCTGTTGTTCAATTTTGAGTGTCTCAATATATAATCGGCCCCGATCATACATTCGAGTCAAAAGTTATGGTTTTTTGAATTTGCCAAGAGCTTCCATGTTCAATTTCGAGGGTCTCGATATCTTATGCGCGTGAATCGGACATCCGAGTGAAAAGTTATGGCCATTTGAATTTCTCAAGAGCTTTCATTGTTAAATTTTGAGCGTCTCGATATATCATGGGTATCGATCATACATTTGAGTCAAAAGTTATGGCCGTTTGAATTTGCCGAGAGCTTCAGTGTTCAATTTCGAGGGTCTCCATATACGATGCACATGAATCGGACATCCGAGTGAAAAGTTATAGCCATTTTATCTTCACCCGGCACTTAAGTTGTTGAATTTTGAGCGTCTCGATATATAATGGGCATCGACCATACATTCAAGTCAAAGGTTATGGCTGTTTGAATTTGCCGAGAGCTTCCGTGTTCAATTTCGTGGGACTCGATATATGATGCATGTGAATCGGACATCCGAGTGAAAAGTTATAGCCATTTGAATTCTCGAGAGATTCCGTTGTTCAATTTTGAGTGTCTCGATATATCATGGGCATCGATCATACATTCGAGTCAAAGGTTATGGCTGTTTGAATTTGCCGAGAGCTTTCGTGTTCAATTTCGTGGGACTCGATATATGATGCATGTGAATCGGACATCCGAGTGAAAAGTTATAGGCATTTGAATTTCTTGAGAGCTTCTGTAGTTCAATTTAGAGCGTCTCAATATATAATGGGCATCGATCATACATTCGAGTCAAAGGTTATGGCTGTTTGAATTTGTCCAGAGCTTCCGTGTTCAATTTCGAGCGACTCGATATATGATGCACGTGAATCGGACATCCGAGTGAAAAGTTATAGCCATTTGAATTTCTTGAGAGCTTCTGTTGTTCAATTTTGAGCGTCTCGATATATCATGGGCGTCGATCATACATTCGACTCAAAAGTTATGGCCATTTGAATTTTCCGAGAGCTTCCGTGTTCAATTTCGAGGGTCTCGATATATGATGCACGTGAATCCGACATCCGAGTGCATAGTTATAGCCATTTGAATATCTCGCGAGCTTCTATTGTTCAATTTTGAGCGTCTCGATATATAATCGGCATCTATCATGCATTCAAGTCAAAAGTTATGGCCGTTTGAATTTGCCGAGAGCTTCCGTGTTCAATTTCGAGGGTCTCGATATATTATGCGCGTGAATCGGACATCCGAGTGAAAATTTATAGCCATTTGAATTTCTCGAGAGATTACGGTGTTCAATTTTGAACGTCTCGATATATCATAGGCGTCGACCATACATTCGAGTCAAAAGTTATGATCGTTTGAATTTGCCAAGAGCTTCCATGTTCCATTTCAATGGTCTCGATATGTTATGCGCGTGAATTGGACATCCGAGTTAAAAGTTATAGCCATTTGAATTTCTCGAGAGCTTCTGTTTTTCAATTTTGGGCGTCTCGATATATAATCGGCATTGATCATACATTTGAGTCAAAGGTTGTGGTTGTTTGAATTAGCCAAGAGTTTTCGTGTTCAATTTCGAGGGCTCAATAAATTATGCGCGTGAATCTGACATCCAGGTGAAAAGTTATAGCCATTTCAATTTCTCGCGAGCTTTCTTTTTTCAATTTTGAGCGTCTCGATATTTCATGGGCGTCGATCATATATTCGACTAAAAAATATGGCCATTTGAATTTGCCAAAACTTCCCTGTTCAATTTCGAGGGTCTCGATATAAGATGCACGTGAATCAGACATCCGAGAGAAAAGTTTTGGCCATTTGAATTTCTCAAGAGCTTCTGTTGTTCAATTTTGAGTGTCTCGATATATAATCGGCATCGATCATACATTCGAGTCAAAAGTTATGGTCGTTTGAATTAGCCAAAAGCTTCCATGTTCAATTTCGAGGGTCTCGATATCTTATGTGCGTGAATCGGATATCCGAGTGAAAAGTTATAGCCATTTGAATTTCTCAAGAGCTTCAGTTGTTCAATTTAGAGGGCCTCGATATATCATGGGCGTCGATCATACATTTGAGTCCAAGGTTATGGCAGTTTGAATTTGCCAAGAGCTTTCGTGTTCAATTTCGAGGGACTCGATATATGATGCAAGTGGATCGGACATCCGAGTGAAAAGTTATAGCCATTTGAATATCTCAAGAGCTTCTGTTGTTCAATTTTGAGCGTCTCGATATATAATCGGCATCGATCATGCATTCGAGTCAAAAGTTATGGCCGTTTGAATTTGCCGAGAGCTTCCGTGTTCAATTTCGAGGGTTTCGATATATGATGCAGGTGAATCAGACATCCGATTGCATATTTATAGCCATTTGAATATCTTGCGAGCTTCTGTTGTTCAATTTTGAGCGTCTCGATATATAATCGGCATCGATAATGCATTCAAGTCAAAAGTTATGGCCGTTTGAATTTGCCAAGAGCTTCCGTATTCAATTTCGTTGGTCTCGATATATTATGCGCGTGAATCGGACATCCGGGTGAAAAGTTATAGCCATTTGAATTTCTCGAGAGATTACGGTGTTCAATTTTGAACGTCTCGATATATCATGGGTGTCGATCATACATTCGAGTCAAAATTTATGGTCGTTTGAATTTGCCAAGAGCATCCATCTTCCATTTCGATGGTCTCGATATCTTATGCGCGTGAATTAGACATCCGAGTTAAAAGTTATAGCCATTTGAATTTCTCGAGAGCTTCTGTTTTTCAATTTTGAGCGTCTCGATATATAATTGGCATCCATCATACATTAGAGTCAAAGGTTATGGCTGTTTGAATTAGCCAAGAGCTTTCGTGTTCAATTTCGAGGGCTCGATAAATTATGCGCGTGAATCGGACATCCAGGTGAAACGTTATAGCCATTTGAATTTCTCATGAGCTTCTATTGTTCAATTTTGAGTGCTTGATATATAATCAGCATCGATCATACATTCGAGTCAACAGTTATGGCCGTTTGGATTTGCCAAAAGCTTCCATGTTCAATTTCGAGGGTCTCGATATATGATGCACGTGAATCGGACATCCAAGTGAAAAGTTATAGCCATTTGAATATCTCACGAGCTTTTGTTGTTCAATTTTGAGCGTCTCGATATATAATTGGTATCGATCATGCATTCGAGTCAAAAGTTATGGCCGTTTGGATTTGCCGAGAGCTTCCCTGTTCAATTTCGAGGGTCTCAATATATGATGCAGGTGAATCAGACATCCGAGTGCATAGTTATAGCCATTTTAATATCTCGCGAGCTTCTGTTGTTCAATTTTGAGGGTCTCGATATATAATCGGCATCGATCATGCATTCAAGTCAAAATTTATGGCCGTTTGAATTTGCCGAGAGCTTCCGTGTTCAATTTCGAGGGTCTCGATATATTATGCGCGTGAATCGGACATCCGAGTGAAAAGTTATAGCCATTTGAATTTCTCGAGAGGTTACAGTGTTCAATTTTGAACGTCTCGATATATCATGGGCGTCGATCATACATTCGAGTCAAAAGTTATGGTCGTTTGAATTTGCCAAGAGCTTCCATGTTCCATTTCGATGGTCTCGATATCTTATGCGCGTGAATTGGACATCCGAGTTAAAAGTTATAGCCATTTGAATTTCTCGAGAGCTTCTGTTTTTCAATTTTGAGCGTCTCGATATATAATCGGAATCGATCATACATTCGAGTCAACAGTTATGGCCATTTGAATTTGCCGAGAGCTTCCGTATTCAATTTCGAGGGTCACAATAAATTATACGCGTGAATCGGACATCCGAGTGAAAAGTTATAGCCATTTCAATTTCTCGAGAGATTCCCTTGTTCAATTTTGAGCGTCTCGATATATCATATGCGTCGATCATACATTCGAGTCAAAGGTTATGGCTGTTTGACTTTGCCAAGAGCTTTCGTGTTCAATTTTGTGGGTCTCGATATATGATGCACGTGAATCGGACATCCGAGTGAAAAGTTATAGCCATTTGAATTTCTCGAGAGATTCCGTTGTTCAATTTTGAGCGTCTCGATATATCATATGCGTCGATCATTCATTCGAGTCAAAGGTTATGGCTGTTTGAATTTGCCAAGAGCTTTCGTGTTCAATTTTGTGGGTCTCGATATATGATGCACGTGAATCGGACATCCGAGTGAAAAGTTATAGCCATTTGAATTTCTCGAGAGCTTTCTTTGTTCAATTTTGAGCATCTCGATATATCATGGGCGTCGTCATATATTCGACTCAAAAATATGGCCATTTGAATTTGCCGAGAGCTTCCCTGTTCAATGTCGAGGGTCTCGATATAAGATGCACGTGAATCGGACATCCGAGAGAAAAATTTTGGCCATTTGAATTTCTCGAGAGCTTCTGTTGTTCAATTTTGAGTGTCTCGATATATAATCGGCATCGATCATACATTCGAGTCAAAAGTTATGGTCGTTTGAATTAGCCAAAAGCTTCCATGTTCAATTTCGAGGGTCTCGATATCTTATGTGCGTGAATCGGATATCCGAGTGAAAAGTTATAGCCATTTGAATTTCTCAAGAGCTTCCGTTGTTCAATTTTGAACGTCTCGATATATCATGGGCGTCGATCATACATTTGAGTCAAAGGTTATGGCAGTTGGAATTTGCCAAGAGTTTCCGTGTTCAATTTCGAGGGACTCAATATATGATGCAGGTGAATCGGACATCCGAGTGAATAGTTATAGCCATTTGAATTTCTCGCGAGCTTTTGTTGTACAATTTTGATGGTCTCGATAAATAATCGGCATCGATCATACAGTCTAGTCAAAAGTTATGGCCATTTGAATTTTCCGAGAGCTTCTGTGTTCAATTTCGAGGGTCTCAATATATTATGCGCGTGAATCGGACATCCGAGTGAAAAGTTATAGCCATTTGAATTTCTCGAGACATTCCGTTGTTCAATTTTGAGCGTCTCGATATATCATGGGCGTCGATCATACATTTGAGTCAATGGTTATGGCTGTTGGAATTTGCCAAGAGTTTCCGTGTTCAATTTCGAGGGACTCGATATATGATGCACGTGAATCGGACATCCAAGTGAAACGTTATAGCCATTTGAATTTCTCGAGAGCTTCTGTTGTTCAATTTTGATGGTCTCGATAAAGAATCGGCATCGATCATACATTCGAGTCAAAACTTATGCCCATTGGAATTTGCCGAGAGCTTCCGTGTTCAATTTCGAGGATCTCAATATATTATGCGCGTGAAACGGACATCCGAGTGAAAAGTTATAGAAATTTGAATTTCTCGAGACATTCCGTTGTTCAATTTTGAACGTCTCGATATATCATGGGCGTCGATCCCACATTTGAGTCAAAGGTTATGGCTGTTTGAATTTGCCGAGAGCTTCTGTGTTCAATTTCGAGGGACTCGATATGTGATGCACGTGAATCGGACATCTGAGTGAAAAGTTATAGCCATTTGAATTTCTCGAGATCTTCTGTTGTTCAATTTTGAGCGTCTCGATATATAATCGGCGTCGATCATACATTCGAGTCAAAAGTTATGGCCGTTTGGATTTGTCGAGAGCTTCCTTGTTCAATTTTGAGGGTCTCGATATATTATACGCGTGAATCGGACATCCGAGTGAAAAGTTATAGCCATTTGAATTTCTCGAGAGCTTCCACTGTTCAATTTTGATTGTCACGATATATCATGGGCGTCGATCATGCATTCGAGTCAAAAGTTATGGCTGTTTGAATTTGCCGAGAGCTTCCGGGTTCAATTTCGAGGGTCTCGATATATGATGCAGGTGAAGCAGACATCCGAGTGCATAGTTATAGCCATTAGAATATCTCGCGAGATTTTGTTGTTTAATTTTGAGCGTCTCGATATATAATCGGCATCGATCATACATTCGAGTCAAAATTTATATTCGTTTGAATTTGCCAAGAGCTTCCATGTTCAATTTCAAGGGTCTCTATATCTTATGAGCAATAATCGGACATCCGAGTGAAAAGTTATAGCCATTTGAATTTCTCAATTGCTACAGTTGTTGAATTTTGAGCGTCTCGATATATCATGGGCGTCGATCATACATTCGAGTCAAAAGTTATGGCCGTTTGGATTTGCCGAGAGCTTCCATGTTAAATTTTGGGGGTCTCGCTATATGATGCTGGTGAATCGGACATCCGAGTGAAAAGTAAGAGCCATTTGAATGTCTCGCGAGCTTTTGTTGTTCAATTTTGAACGTCTCGATATATAATCGGCATCGATCATGCATTCGAGTCAAAAGTTATGGCCGTTTGTATTTTCCGAGAGCTTCTGTGTTTAATTTTGAGGGACTCGATATATGATGCACGTGAGTCGGACATCCAAGTGAAAAGTTATAGCCATTTGAATTTCTTGAGAGGTTCTGTTGTTCAATTTTGAGCGTCTCGATATATAATCGGCATGGATCATACATTCGAGTCAAAAGTTATGGCCGTTTGGATTTGCCGAGAGCTTCCGTGATCAATTTCGAGGGTCTCAATAAATTATGCGTGTGAATCGGACATCCGAGTGAAAAGTTATCGCCATTTGAATTTCTCGAGAGCTTTCGTTGTTCAATTTTGAGTGTCTCGATATATTATGGGCGTCGATCATATATTCGACTCAAACGTTATGCCCATTTGAATTTGTCGAGAGCTTCCCTATTCAATTTTGAGGGTCTCGATATATGATACACATGAATTGGACATCCAAGAGAAAAGTTATGGCCATTTGAATTTCTGGAGAGCTTCTGTTGTTCAATTTTTAGTGTCTCGATATATTAGCAGCGTCGATCTTACATTCGAGTCAAAAGTTATGGCCGTTTGGATTTGCCGAGAGTTTCCTTGTTCAATTTCGAGGGTCTCGATATATTATGCAGGTGAATCGGACATCCGAGTGAAAAGTTATAGCCATTTGAATTTCTCGCGAGCTTCTATTGTTCAGTTTTGATGGTCTTGATATATAAGCGACATCGATCATACATTCGAGTCAAAAGTTATGGCCATTTGAATTTGCCGAGAGCTTCCGTGTTCAATTTCGAGGGTCTCAATATATTATGCGCGTGAATAGGACATCCGAGTGAAAAGTTATAGAAATTTGAATTTCTCGAGACATTCCGTTGTTCAATTTTGAGCGTCTCGATATATCATGGGCGTCGATCACACATTTGAGTCAAAGGTTATGGCTGTTTGAATTTGCCGAGAGCTTCCGTGTTCAATTTTGAGGGACTCGATATGTGATGCACGTGAATCGGACATCTGACTGAAAAGTTATAGCCATTTGAATTTCTCGAGAGCTTTCGTTGTTCAATTTTGAGCGTCTCGATACATAATCAGCATCGATCATACATTCGAGTCAACAGTTATATTCGTTCGAATTTGCCAAGAGCTTAAATGTTCAATTTCGAGGGTCTCGATATCTTATGCAGGTGAATCGGACATCCGAGTGAAAAGTTATGGCCATTTGAATTTCTCAAGAGCTTCCGTAGTTCAATTTTGAGCGTCTCAATATATCATGGGCGTCGATCATACATTTGAGTCAAAAGTTATGGCTGTTTGAAAATACCGAGAGCTTTCATGTTCAATTTCGAGGGTCTCGATATATGATGCAGCTGAATCGGACATCCGAGTGAAAAGTTATAGCCATTTGAATTTCTCGCGAGCTTCTGTTGTTCAATTTGGAGCGTCTTGATATATAATCAGCATCGATCATACATTCAAGTCAAAAGTTATATTCGTTTGAATTTGCCAAGAGCTTCCATGTTCAATTTCGAGGGTCTCGATATCTTATGCGCGTCAATCGGACATCCGAGTGAAAAGTTATAGCCATTTGAATTTTTCGAGAGATGCCGGTGTTACATTTTGAACGTCTCGATATATTATTGGTGTCGATCATACATGGAGTCAAAAGTTACGGCCGTTTGGATTTGCCGAGAGCTTCCTTGTTCAATTTCGAGGGTCTCGATATTTTATGCACGTGAATCGGACATCCGAGTGAAAAGTTATAGCCATTTGAATTTCTCGAGAGCTTCCGTAGTTCAATTTTGAGCGTCTCAATATATCATGGGCGTCGATCATACATTTGAGTCAAAATTTATGGCCATTTGAATTTGCCGAGAGCTTCTGTGTTCAATTTCGAGGGTTTCGATATTTGATGCAGGTGAATCGGACATCCGAGTGAAAAGTAATAGCCATTTCGAATTTCTGGCGAGCTTCTGTTGTTCAATTTGGAGCGTCTCGATATATAATCAGCATCGATCATACATTCGAGTCAAAAGTTATGGCCGTTTGGATTTTCCGAGAGCTTCCTTGTTGAATTTCGAGGGTCTCGATATATTATGCGCGTGAATCGGACATCTGAGTTAAAAGTTATAGCCATTTGACTTTCTCAAGAGCTTCCGTTGTACAATTCTGAGCGTCTCGATATATCACGGGCATCGATCATACATTCGAGTCAAAAGTTATGGTCATTTGAATTTGCCAAGAGCTTCCATGTTCAATTTCGAGGGTCTCGATATCTTATGCGCATGAATCGGACATCCGAGTGAAAAGTTATAGCCCTTTGAATTTCTCGAGAGCTTCCGTTGTTCAATTTTGAGCGTCTCGATATATCATGGGCATCGATCATACATTGGAGTGAAAATTTATCACCGTTTGTATTTGCCGAGAGTTTCAGTGTTCAATTTCGAGGGTCTTGATATTTGATGCACGTGAATCGAACATCCGAGTGAAAAGTTATGGCCATTTGAATTTCTCCGGAGCTTCTGTTGTTCAATTTTGAGCGTCTCGATATATAATCGACGTCGATCATAAATTCTAGTCTAAAGTTATGGTCGTTTGAATTTGCCAAGAGCTTCCATGTTCAATTTCGAGGATCTTGATATCTTATGCGCGTGAATCGGACATCCGAGTGAAAAGTTATAGCCATTTGAATTTCTTAAGAGCTTCCGTTGTTCAATTTTGAACGTCTCGATATATCATTGGCATCGATCATACATTCGAGTCAAAAGTTATGGTCTTTTGAATTTGCCGACAGCTTCCTCGTTTAATTTGGAGGGTCTTGATATATTATGCGTGTGATGCAATCCTACCCCGCAAGGGCATTGGATAGAAGACTCCAAGCAGATTGAGCCAGAGATCCAAGGGAAGGCCCTAGGGTTCTCATGAGCCTTAGGGTAGATTTTGAGCCGATGGGCTAAGTATGAGCCCGCTTATCTTTGTAAATATTAGAATAGGTTTTTCCTTCATTTAGGCCTTGTATTTTAACCATTCTAGTAGTATAGGGTTTTTGCCTTGTATTTCGAGGTATTTTCAGTAGTCTTTGTAGTAGGGAATTTGTTGTATTTTCATGTATTTTGTCATGGGGGTGAACTTAGCTATTATAGGGGGGGTGTAGCTAAGCTCTAGCTTCTCATCTCAAGGAGGTGAGCTTAGCTATTAGAGATGTGTGTGTAGCTAAGCTCTAGCTTCTTTAGGAATCTTCTTAAGGAAGCTTCTCAAGGAGGTGAGCTTAGTTATGAGAGGGGTGTGTGTAGAGGCTCTAGCTTCTCAAGGAAGTTTTCTCAAAGAAGCTTCTCAAGGAAGTTTTCTCAACAAAGCTTCTCAAGGAAGCTACCTAGTCTATAAATAAAAGCATGTGTAACACTTGTTGTAACTTTGATGAATGAAAGTCTTATGAGACACACTTCAAAGTTCCACTTCTCTCCCTCTTTTATTCCTTCAATTTCGTGTTGCCCCCTTCTCTCTTTCTTTTCCTCCATTGAAGCATCCTCTCCAAGCTTCTTATCCAAGGCTCATCTTGGTGGTGAAGCTCCTTCTTCCATGGCTTATTCCCTAGTGGATGGCGCCTCCTCTCACTTCTTCTCCTTTGTCTTCCGCTGCATCTCCATGGTGGAAAATCACCATTAAAGGACCTCATTGAAGCTCAAAGATCCAGCCTCCATAGAAGCTCAACAAGCAAGCTTCCATCAAGTGGTATCAGAGCACAAGAGCTTCAAGTAGGTGCTCCTAAACCTCCATTAATTTTTTTGCTTTACCTTCTCTTCCATTGTTGTTTCTTCATTTTTCTCCATGTATCTCCTCACATGTCTTGTGATAAATGTTGCTAACATGATTCTTTAGAGTTTTCACCGATTAAACTTGCTATAGAAGCTAGATTTGATTTTCTATGGTTCAAATTTCTTGTTCTTGAACCATGAATTGTGTTGAGTTTAGGTTCCTTTGACTTTTGTCTTGTTATTTTTTGGGGCTGAAACCTAAACCATTAAATTCTTACAAAAATATTAATGTAGAAGAAAACCTCAAAAATCTAGAGTGACTTGTTCACCTATTGTAGTTTTGTCATAGAAGTCATGTCTAGTCATGAAACTTGTCACATAAGATTTCTTATGTTGTGCTGAATTTTATTTTCTTTTTTCTTTGTCTAACTCATTTGTTCATGAGTGTATGAAATTCTTTTAGCCTATTATTTGATTTGAGTCAAATCTTTCATGTTAATTAGTCCTTAACATGTTCATGCAAAATTCTTAGAGAGTCTTTGATTGTGAACCTTTTCTTGAACTTTTAGGTTTCCTTATGATTGTGTCTATTGTGAATTTGAGTTTTGGTGATTGAATTGTGGGCTGAAATGTTGATCCTAAGTGAAAATTGAACTCCTAAAACTGTGGTAAACAATCCTAGTGAGTTCAACATACATAGGAAGGTTGAAAGTAAGCCCAAGGCAATCAATATACCATGCTTAAAAAAAATCGCTAGTGCTGGCAGCTTGGACATACAAACTTGTAAAAATTACTGAGAATTGGTTACTTCGAATTTTGAGCTGAAATTTTTACTGAATTTGCAAGACATCTGAAAAAAAGTTATAAAAAAGAACCAAGTGATTTGGATAATAGTTAAAAAATACTAAAAATCACAAAAGTTGGCAGAAAAATCAATATTCAGGAAAAAAAAAGTGAAAGGGAAGTGTGCTTGTTGTTTTGGCTCAAAATTTATTCTATAATTGGTGCCAATGTTATACCAATCTTTGTTTCAAAATTTCAATTGAAAATTATTGTGAAAACAAGTGCCAAAGCTAGAGGTTTGTTGAGTCTTTTTTGTTTTTGTTTTTTTACTCTACTCTAGAGCCATTCTAAGTTTCTCTTTGAGTCCTAGCTTGCTTCTATGTCCTTTTCATTGCTTTAATTGTTGAATAATCCTTGAAAAATTGTCTTGTTAAAACTCCATTGGTTTAGCTTTCATTTCATTTTTTTTTTTGGTCTTTGGTTATTGCTTGTCTCTTTGTTTCCTTGTTTGTGGGTTCCCATATAGGGAATTGGAAGGAGGATTGGTGCCATCCCTTGAAAAATTTGAGTCAAGAAGCAAGGAGCGTCTTGATATATGATGCACGTGAATTGGACACCTGAGTGAAACGTTATAGGTATTTGAATTTCTCGAGAGCTTCCATTCTACAATTTTGAGCGTCTTGATATATCATGGGCGTCGATCATACATACGAGTCAAAAGTTAGGGCCGTTTGAATTTGCCGAGAGCTTCCGCCTTCAATTTCGAAGGTCTCGATATATGATGCACGTGAATCGGACATCCAAGTCAAAACTTATAGCCATTTGAATTTCTTGAGAGCTTCTGTTGTTTAATTTTGAGCGTCTCGATATATCATGGGCGTTGATCATACATTCGAGTCAAAAGTTATGGCCGTTTGAATTTGCCGAGAGCTTCCTTGTTCAATTTCGAGGGTCTTGATATATTATGTGTGTGAATCGGACATCCGAGTGAAAAGTTACAGGCATTTGAATTTCTCGAGAGCTTCCGTTGTTCAATTTTGAGCGTCTCGAAATATCATGGGCATCGATCATACATATGAGTCAAAAGTTATGGCCATTTGAATTTGTAGAGAGCTTCCGTGTTGAATTTCGAAGGTCATGATATAAGATGCACGTGAATAGGACATCCGCGTGAAACGTTATAACCATTTGAATTTCTCAAGAGCTTTTGTTGTTTAATTTTGAACCTCTCGATATATCATGGGCATCGATCATACATTCGAGTCAAAGGTTATAGCCCTTTGAATTTGCCAAGAGCTTCCGTGTTCAATTTCGAGGGTCTCGATTTATAACGCACGTGAATCATACATTCGAGTCAAAGGTTATAGCCCTTTGAATTTGCCAAGAGCTTCCGTGTTCAATTTCGAGGGTCTCGATTTATAACGCACGTGAATCGGACATCTGAGTGAAAAGTTATAGCCATTTTGAATTTCTCGAGAGCTTTTGTTGTTTAATTTTGAACGTCACGATATATCATGGGCATCGATCATACATTTGAGTCAAAAGTTATGGCCATTTCAATTTGTCGAGAACTTCCTTGTTCAATTTTGAGGGTCTTGATATATTATGCGCGTGAATCGGACATCCAAGTGAAAAGTTATAGGCATTTGAATTTCTTGAGATCTTATGTTGTTCAATTTTGAGCATGTCAATATATCATGGAGTCGAT
The DNA here is from genome assembly GCF_000004515.6 of Glycine max. NCBI lineage: Eukaryota > Viridiplantae > Streptophyta > Magnoliopsida > Fabales > Fabaceae > Glycine > Glycine max. The sequence goes on along the minus strand of NC_038249.2, from coordinate 3,535,436 downwards.
CATACATTCGAGTGAAAATTTATGATCGTTTGAATTTGCTGAGATCTTTCGTGTTCAATTTTGAGGGTCTCGATATATGATGCACGTGAATCGGACATCCTAGTGAAAAGTTAATGCCATTTGAATTTCTCGAGCGCTTCTGTCATTGAATTTTAAGCGTCTCAATATATAATCGGCGTCGACCATACATTTGAATCAAAAGTTATGGTCGTTTGAATTTGCAAAGAGCTTCCATATTCAATTTCAAGGGTCTCGATATATGAAGCACTGAATCGGACATCCGAGTGAAAAGTTATAGCCATTTGAATTTCTCGAGAGCTTCTGATGTTCAATTTTGGGCGTCTCAATATATAATCGGCGTCGACCATACATTCGAGTCAAAAGTTGTGGCCGTTTGAACTTGCCGAGAGCTTCTGTGTTCAATTTCGAGTGTCTCGATATATGATGCACGTGAATCGGACATCCAAGCGAAACGTCATAGCCATTTGAATTTCTCGAGTGCTTATGATGTTTCATTTTGAGCGTCTCGATATATCACGGGCGTCGATCATACAATCGAGTCAAATGTTATGGCTGTTTGAATTTGCTGAGAGCTTCCTTATTCAATGTCGAGGGTCTCGATATATGATGCATGTGAATCGGACATCCGAGTGAAAAGGTATTGCCATTTGAATTTCTCGAGAGCTTCCGTTTCTCAATTTTGAGCGTCTCGATATATCGTGGGCGTCGATCATACATACGAGTCAAAAGTTATGGCCGTTCGAATATGCCGAGAGCTGTCGTGTTCAATTTCGAGGGTCTCGATTTACAACGCACGTGAATCGGACATCCGAGTGAAACGTTATAGCCATTTGAATTTCTCGAGAGCTTCTGTTGTTTAATTTTGAACGTCTCGATATATAATCGACGTCGATCATACATTTGAGTCAAAAGTTATGGTCGTTTGAATTTCACAAGAGCTTCCATGTTCAATTTCGAGGGTCTCGATATATTATGCACGTGATCAGACATCCGAGTGAAACGTTATAGGCATTTGAATTTCTCGAGATCTTCTGTTGTTCAATTTTGAGCGTGTCAATATATCATGCTGTCGATCATACATTCGAGTGAAAATTTATGACCGTTTGAATTTGCAGAGAGCTTTCGTGTTCAATTTTGAGGGTCTCGATATATCATGGGCGTCGATCATACAATCGAGTCAAAAGTTATGGCTGTTTGAATTTGCTGAGAGCTTCCTTATTCAATGTCGAGGGTCTCGATATATGATGCATTGTGAATCGGACATCCGAGTGAAAAGATATTGCCATTTGAATTTCTCGAGAGCTTCCATTTCTAAATTTTGAGCGTCTCGATATATCGTGGGCGTCGATCATACATACGAGTCAAAAGTTATGGCCGTTTGAATATGCCGAGAGCTTTCATGTTCAATTTCGAGGGTCTCGATTTATAACGCACGTGAATCGGACATCGGAGTTAAACGTTATAGCCATTTGAATTTCTCGAGAGCTTCTGTTGTTTAATTTTGAACGTCTCGATATATAATCGACGTCGATAATACAATTGAGTCAAAGGTTATGGCCGTTTCAATTTGTCGAGAACTTCCTTGTTCAATTTGGAGGGTCTTGATATATTATGTGCGTGAATCAGACATCCGAGTGAAACGTTATAGGCATTTGAATTTCTCGAGATCTTCTGTTGTTCAATTTTGAGCGTGTCAATATATCATGGTGTCGATCATACATTCGAGTGAAAATTTATGACCGTTTGAATTTGCTGAGAGCTTTCGTGTTCAATTTTGAGGGTCTCGATATATCATGGGCGTCGATCATACATACGAGTCAAAAGTTATGGCCGTTTGAATTTTCCGAGAGCTTCCGTGTTCAATTTCGACGGTCTCGATATATGATGCACGTGAATCAGACATCCGAGTGAAACGTTATAGCCATTTGAATTTCTCGAGAGATTTTGTTGTTCAATTTTGAGCGTGTCGATATATAATCGACGTCGATGATAAATTCGAGTCAAAGGTTATGGCTGTTTGAATTTGCCGAGAACTTCCTTGTTCAACTTCGAGGGTCTAGATATATTAATCGCGTCAATCGGAAATCCGAGTGAAATGTTTTAGCCATTTGAATTTCTCGAGATCTTCTGTTGTTCAATTTTGAGTGTCTCAATATATCATGGACGTCGATCATACATTATAGTAAAAAATTATGGCCGTTTGAATATACCGTGAGCTTCCGTGTTCAATTTCGAGGGTCTCGATATGTGATGCACATGAATCGGACATCCGAGTGAAAAGTTTTAGTCATTTGAATTTCTCGAGAGATTTTGTTGTTCAATTTTGAGAGTCTCGATATATCATGGACGTCGATCATACATTCTAGTCAAAGATTATGGCTGTTTGAATTTGCCGAGAGCTTCCGTGTTCAATTTCGAGGGTCTTGATATATGATGCACGTGAATCGGACATCCGAGTGAAAAGTTTTAGCCATTTGAATTTCTCGAGAGCTTCTGTTGTTTAATTTTGAGTGTCACGATATATCATTGACGTCGATCATACATTATAGTCAATGGTTATGGCCGGTTGAATATGCCGAGAGCTTTCGTGTTCAATTTCGATGGTCTCAATATATGATGCACGTGAATCGGACATCCGAGTGAAAAGTTATAGGCATTTGAATTTCTCGAGAGCTTCTATTGTTCACTTTGGAGCGTCTCGATATATCATGGGCGTCGATCATACATTATAGGCAAAAGTTATGGCCGTTTGAATTTGCCGAGAGCTTCCTTATTCAATGTCGAGGGTCTCAATATTTGATGCATGTGAATCGGACATCCGAGTGAAAAGATATAGCCATTTGAATTTCTTGAGAGCTTCTGTTGTTCAATTTTGAGAGTCTCGATATATAATCGGCATCGATCATACATACGACTAAAAAGTTATGGCCGTTTGAATTTCCCAAGAGCTTCAATGTTCCATTTTGATGGTCTCGATATATGATGTACGTGAATCGGACATCCGAGTGAAAAGTTATAGCCATTTGAATTTCTCGAGAGCTTCTGTTGTTCAATTTTGAGCGTCTCGATATATTGTGGGCGTCGATCATGCATTCGAGTCAAAAGTTGTGGCCGTTTGAACTTGCCGAGAGCTTCTGTGTTCAATTTCGAGTGTCTCGATATATGATGCAAGTGAATCGGACATCCGAGTGAAAAGTTATAGCCATTTGAATTTCTCGACAGCTTCTGTTGTTTTATTTTGAGCATCTTGCTATATTATGGACGTCGATCAAACATTCTAGTCAAAGGTTATGGCCGTTTGAATATGCCGAGAGCTTCCGTGTTCAATTTCGAGGGTCTCGATATATGATGCACGTGAATCGGACATCCGAGTGAAACGTTATAGCCATTTGAATTTCTCGAGAGCATTTGTTGTTTAATTTTGAACGTCTCAATATATCATGGGCATCAACAATACATTCGAGTCAAAGGTTATGGCTATTTGATTTTGACGAGAGCTTTCATAGTCAATTTCGAGCCTCTCGAAGTATTATGTTCATGAATCGGACATCCGATTGAAAAGTTATAGCCATTTGAATTTCTTGAGAGATTCGATTTTTCAATTTTGAGAGGCTCGATATATCATGGGCGTCGAGCATACATTCGCGTGAAAAGTTATGCCCGTTTGAATTTGTCGAGAGTTTCCGTGTTCAATTTAGTCTGTCTCGATAGATGATGCACGTGAATCGGACATCCGAGTGAAAAGTTATAGCCATTTGAATTTCTTGAGAGCATTGATGTTTCAATTTTGAGAGGTTTGATATATCATGGGCGTCGACCACACATTCGAGTGAAAAGTTATGCCCGTTGGAATTTGTCAAAAGTTTCCGTGTTCAATGTCGTCGGTCTCGATAGATGATGCACGTGAATCGGACATCCGAGTGAAAAGTTCTAGCTATTTGAATTTCTCGAGAGATTTTGTTGTTCAATTTTCAGCGTCTCGATATATCATGGGAGTCGATTTATACAATCGAGTTAAAGGTTATGACCATTTGAATTTCCCGAGAGCTTTCGTGGGTCTCAATATATGATGCACGTGAATCGGACATCCGAGTGAAAAGTTATAGCCATTTGAATTTCTCGAGAGCTTCTGTTGTTTAATCTTGAGCGTCTCGATATATCATGGGCGTCGATCATTCAATCGAGTCAAAATTTATGGCTGTTTGAATTTTCCGAAGAGCTTCCTTATTCAATTTCTAGGGTCTCGATATGTGATGCATTTGAATTGGACATCCGCGTGAAACGTTATAGCCATTTGAATTTCACGAGAGCTTCCGTTTCTCAATTTTGAGCGTCTCGATATATCGTGGGCGTCGATCATAGATACGAGTCAAAAGTTATGGCCATTTGAATTTACCGAGAGCTTCCGTGTTCAATTTCGAAGGTCTCGATATATGATGCACGTGAATCGGACATCCGAGTGAAACGTTATAGACAGTTGAATTTCTCGAGAGCTTCTGTCGTTCAGTTTTGAGCGTCTCGATTTATAATCGGCACCGATCATACATTCAAGTCAAAAGTTATGGTCGTTCGAATTTTCCGAGAACTTCCTTGTTCGACTTCGACAATCTATACATATTAAGCGCGTCAATAGGAACATCGATCAATTTTGAGAGTCTCGATATATCATGGACATCGATCATACATTCTAGTCAAAGGTTATGGCCGTTTGAATATGCCGAGAGCTTCCGTGTTCAATTTTGAGGGTCTCGATATATGATGCACGTGAATCGGACATCCGAGTGAAAAGTTATAGCCATTTGAATTTCTCGAGAGCTTCCGTTGTTTAATTTTCAGTGTCTCGATATATAATCAGCGTCAATCATACATTCGAGTCAAAAGTTATGGCTTTTGAATTTGTCGAGAGCTTGCGTGTTCAATGTCGACGGTCTTGATATATGATGCACGTGAATCGGACATCCGCGTGAAACATTATAGCCATTTGAATTTCTTGAGAGCTTCCATTTCTCAATTTCTAGCATCTCGATATATCGTGGGCGTCGATCATACATACGAGTCAAAAGTTATGGCTGTTTGAATTTGCCGAGAGCTTCCGTGGTCAATTTCAAGGGTCTCGATATATGATGCCTGTGAATCGAACATCCGAGTGAAAAGATATAGCCATTTGAATTTCTCGAGAGATTCCATTTTTCAATTTTGAGCTTCTCGATACATCATGGGCGTCGATCATACTTTCGAGTCAAAGGTTATGGCCATTTGAATTTGCCGAGAGCTTCCGTGTTCATTTTCGAGGGTCTCGATATATGATGCACGTGAATCGGACATCCGAGTGAAAAGTTATAGCCATTTGAATTTCTCGAGAGCTTCCGTTGTTTAATTTTCAGTGTCTCGATATATAATCAGCGTCGATCATACATTCGAGTCAAAAGTTATGGCAGTTTGAATTTACCGAGAGCTTCCGTGTTCAATTTCGAAGGTCTCGATATATGATGCACGTGAATCGGACATCCGAGTGAAACGTTATAGACAGTTGAATTTCTCGAGAGCTTCTGTCGTTTGGTTTTGAGCGTCTCGATATATAATCGGCACCGATCATACATTCAAGTCAAAAGTTATGGTCGTTCGAATTTTCCGAGAACTTCCATGTTCGACTTCGACAGTCTATACATATTAAGCGCGTCAATTGGACATCCAAGTGAAAAGTTTTAGTCATTTGAATTTCTTGAGAGATTCTGTTGTTCAATATTGAGAGTCTCGATATATCATGGACATCGATCATACATTCTAGTCAAAGGTTATGGCCGTTTGAATATGCCGAGAGCTTCCGTGTTCAATTTCGAGGGTCTCGATATATGATGCCTGTAAATCGAACATCCGAGTTAAAAGATATAGCCATTTGAATTTCTCGAGAGATTCCATTTTTCAATTTTGAGCTTCTCGATACATCATGGGCATCGATCATACTTTCGAGTCAAAGGTTATGGCCATTTGAATTTGCCGAGAGCTTCCGTGTTCATTTTCGAGGGTCTCGACATATGATGCACGTGAATCGGACATTCGAGTGAAAAGTTATAGCCATTTGAATTTCTCGAGAGCTTCCGTTGTTTAATTTTTAGTTTCTCGATTTATAATCAGCGTCGATCATACATTCGAGTCAAAAGTTATGGCCGTTTGAATTTGCTGAGAGCTTCTGTGTTCAATTTTGAGGGTCTCGATATATGATGCAGGTGAATCGGACATCCGAGTGAAAAGATATAGCCATTTGAATTTCTCGAGAGCTTCTGTTGTTCAATTTTGAGCATCTCCATATATCATGGGCGTCGACAATACATTCGAGTTAAAGGTTATGGCCGTTTGAATTTGTTATAGCCATTTGAATTTCTCGAGAGCTTCTGTTGTTCAATTTTCAGTGTCCCGATATATAATCAGCCTCGATCATACATTCGAGTCAAAAGTTATGGCATTTTGCATTTGCAAAGAGCTTTCATTTTCAATTTCGAGGGTCTCGATATATGATGCACGTGAATTGGACATCCGACATAAAAGTTATAGCCATTTGAATTTCTCGAGAGCTTCCATTGTTCAATTTACAACGTCTCGATATATCATAGGCGCCGATCATACATTTGAGTCAAAAGTTATAGCCGTTTGCATTTGCAGTGAGCTTCCGTGTTTAATTTCGAGGGTGTCGATAAATGATGCATGTGAATCAGATATCCGAGTGAAAAGTTATACCCATTTTAATTTCTCGAGAGCTTTCGTTGTTCAATTTATAGCGTCTCGATATATCATGGGCTTCAATCATACATTTGAGTCAAAAGTTATGGCCTTTTCAATTTCCCGAGAGCTTTCATGTTCGATTTTGAGTGTCTCGATATATGATGCATGTGAATCGGACATTCGAGTTAAAAGTTATAGCCATTTAAATTTCTCGAGAGCTTCCATTGTTCAATTTTGAGCGTCTCAATATATCATGGGCGTCAATCATACATTCTAGTCAAAAGTTATGGCCGTTTGCATTTGCAGAGAGCTTTTGTGTTTTATTTCGACGGTTTCGATATATGATGCACATGAATCAGACATCCGAGTGAAATGTTATAGCCATTTGATTTTCTAGAGAGGTTTCGTTGTTCAATTTTGAGCGTCTCGATATATGATGGGCGTAAATCATACATTCGAGTCAAAAGTTATGGTCGTTTGAATTTCCCAAGAGCTTCCATGTTCAATTTCGAGGGTCTCGATATATGATGCAGGTGAATCGGACATCCGAGTGAAAAGATATAGCCATTTGAATTTCTCGAGAGCTTATGTTGTTCAATTTTGAGCGTCTCCATATATCATGGGCGTCGACAATACATTCGAGTTAAAGGTTATGGCCGTTTGAATTTGTTATAGCCATTGGAATTTCTCGAGAGCTTCCATTGTTCAATTTTGAGCGTCTCGATATATCATGGGCGTCGACAATACATTCGAATTAACAATTATGGCCATTTGAATTTGCCGAGAGCTTTCGTAGTCAATTTCGAGCCTGTCGATGTATTATGTTCGTGAATCGGACATCCGAGTGAAAAGTTCTAGCCATTTGAATTTCTCAAGAGCTTACGTTGTTCAATTTTCAGTGTCTTGATATATGATGCACATGAATCGGACATCCGAGTGAAAAGTTATAGCCATTTGAATTTCTAGAGAGCTTCCGTTGTTCAATTTTCAGAGTCTCGATATATAATCAGCCTCGATCATACATTCAAGTAAAAAGTTATGGCCGTTTGAATTTGCCGAGAGCTTCCATGTTCAATTTTGAGGGTCTCGATATATGATGCACGTGAATCGGACATCCGAGTGAAAAGTTATAGCCATTTCAATTTCTCGAGAGCTTCTGTTGTTCAATTTTCACTGTCTTGATATATGATGCACGTGAATCGGACACCCAAGTGAAAAGTTATTGTCATTTGAATTTCTCGAGAGCTTCCGTTGTTCAATTTTTAGTGTCTCGATATATAATCAGCCTCGATCATACATTCAAGTTAAAAGTTATGGCCGTTTGAATTTGCCGATAGCTTTCGTGTTCAATTTCGACGGTCTCGATATATGATGCATGTGAATCGAACATCCGAGTGAAAAGATATAGCCATTTGAATTTCTCGAGAGATTCCATTGTTCAATTTTGAGCTTCTCGATATATCATGGGCGTCGATCATACATTATAGTCAAAGGTTATGGCCGTTTGAATTTGCCGAGAGCTTCCGTGTTCAATTTCGTGGGTCTCGAAATATGATGCACGTGAATCGGACATCCGAGTGAAAATTTATAGCCATTTGAATTTCTCGAGAGCTTCCGTTGTTCAATTTTCAGTGTCTCCATATATAATCTGCGTCGATCATACATTCGAGTCAAAAGTTATGGCCGTTTGAATTTGCTGAGAGCTTCCATGTTCAATTTTGAGGGTCTCGATATATGATGCACGTGAATCGGACATCCGAGTGAAAAGTTATAGCCATTTCAATTTCTCGAGAGCTTCTGTTGTTCAATTTTCAGTGTCTCGATATATAATCAGCGTCGATCATACATTCGAGTCAAAAGTTATGACTGTTTGAATTTGCCGAGAGCTTCCATGTTCAATTTCGAGGGTCTCCATATAAGATGCACGTGAATCGGACATCCGAGTGAAAAGTTATAATCATTTGAATATCTCGAGAGATTCCATTGTTCAATTTTGAGCGTCTCGATATATCATAGGCGTCGACAATACATTCGAGTTAAAGGTTATGGCCGTTTGAATTTGCCGAGAGATTCCGTGTTCAATTTCGAGTCTAGATTCCGTTTGAGAGTCTAGATAGATAATGGGCGTCGATCATAAATTCGAGTCAAAGGATATGGCCAATTGAATTTGCCGTGAGCTTTCGTATACAATTTCGCGTGTGTCGATATATTATGTTTGTGAATCGGACATCCGAGTGAAAAGTTATACCAATTGAATTTCTCGAGCGCTTCCGTTGTACAATTTTGAGTGTCACGATATATCATGGGCATCGATCATACATTCGAGTCAAAAGTTATTACCTTTTGAATTTTCCAGGAGCTTCGTGTTCAATTTCGAGGGTCTCGATATATGATCCAGGTGAACTAGGCATCCGAGTGAAAAGTTATAGCCATTTGAATTTCTCGTGAGCTTCCGTTGTTCAATTTTGAGCGTCTCCATACATCATGAGCGTCGATCATACATTCGAGTCAAAAGTTATGGTCGTTTGCATTTGCAGAGAGCTTATGTTGTTCAATTTTGAGCGTCTCGATATATCATTCGCGTCGATCATACATTCGAGTCAAAAGTTATGGCCATTTGAAATTGTCGAGAGCTTTCGTGTACAATTTTGAGGGTCTCGATATATGATGCATGTGAATCGGACATCCGACTATAAAGTTACATCCATTTGCATTTCTCGAGAGCTTCCGTTGTTAAATTTTGAGCGTCTTAATATATCATGGCCATCGATCATACATTCGAGTCAAAAGTTATGGCCGTTTGCATTTGCATAGAACTTCCGTGTTAAATTTCGAGTGTTTCGATATATAATGCACGTCAATCAGACATCCGAGTCAAAAGTTATAGCCATTTGATTTTCTAGAGAGCTTCCGTTGTTCGATTTCAAGTGTTTAGATATATAATGGGTGTCGATCATACATTCGAGTCGAAAGTTATGGCCGTTTGAATTTTCCGAGAGCTTCCGTTGTTCTATTTTGAGCGTCTCGATATATCATGGACGTCAATCATACATTTGAGTCAAAAGTTATAGCCGTTTGCATTTGCAGAGAGCTTCCGTGTTCAATTTCGTTGGTGTCGATAAATGATTGGCGTCAATCATACATTCGAGTCAAAAGTTATGGCATTTTGCATTTGCAGAGAGCTTTCATTTTCAATTTCGAGGGTCTCGATATATGATGCACGTGAATTGGACATCCGACTTAAAAGTTATAGCCATTTGAATTTCTCGAGAGCTTCCGTTGTTCAATTTGCAACGTTATCATAGGGGCCGATCATACATTTGAGTCAAAAGTTATAGCCGTTTGCATTTGCAGAGAGCTTCCGTGTTCAATTTCGAGGGTGTCGATAAATGATGCACGTGAATCGGATATCAGAGTGAAAAGTTATACCCATTTGAATTTCTCGAGAGCTTTCGTTGTTCAATTTATAGCGTCTAGATATATCATGGGCGTCGATCATACATTTGAGTCAAAAGTTATGGCCTTTTCAATTTCCCGAGAGCTTTCATGTTCGATTTTGAGTGTCTCGATATATGATGCACGTGAATCGGACATTCGAGTTAAAAGTTATAGCCATTTAAATTTCTCGAGAGCTTCCATTGTTCAATTTTGAGCGTCTCAATATATCATGGGCGTCGATCATACATTCTAGTCAAAAGTTATGGCCGTTTGCATTTGCAGAGAGCTTTCGTGTTCAATTTCGAGGGTTTCGATATATGATGCACGTGAATCAGACATCCGAGTGAAATGTTATAGCCATTTGATTTTCTAGAGAGGTTCCGTTGTTCAATTTTGAGCGTCTCGATATATGATGGGCGTAAATCATACATTCGAGTCAAAAGTTATGGCCGTTTGCATTTGCTGAGACTTCTGTGTTCAATTTCAAGGGTCTCGATATATGATGCACGTGAATCGGAGATCCGAGTGAAAAGTTATAGCCATTTGAATTTCTGGAGAGCTTTTGTTGTTCAATTTTGAGCGTCTCGATATATCAAGGGCGTCAATCATACATTCGAGTCAAAAGTAGTGGCCATTTGAATTTTCCGAGAGGTTACGTTGTTCAATTTTGAGCTTCTCGATATATCATGGGCGTCGATCATACATTCGATTCAAAGGTTATGGCCATTTGAATTTTCTGAGAGCTTCCGTTGTTCAATTTTGTCCGTCTCGATATATCAAGGGCGTCGATCATACATTAAAGTCAAAAGTTAGGGCCGTTTGAATTTTTCGAGAGCTTCTGTGTTCAACTTTGAGGGTCTCGATATATGATGCACGTGAATCAGACAACCGAGTGAAAAGTTATAGCCATTTGAATTTCTCGAGAGCTTCCGTTGTTCAATTTTGAGCGTCTAGATATATAATGGGCGTCAATCATACATTCGAGTCAAAAGTTAGGGCCGCTTGAATTTGCAGAGAGGTTCTGATGTTCAAATTTGTCCGTCTCGATATATCAAGGGCGTCGATCATACATTCAAGTCAAAAGTTAGGGCCGTTTGAATTTTCTGAGAGCTTCCGTGTTCAACTTTGAGGGTCTGGATATATGTTGCACGTGAATCAGACAACCGAGTGAAAAGTTATAGCCATTTGAATTTCTCGAGAGCTTCCGTTGTTTAATTTTGAGCGTCTAGATATATAATGGGTGTCAATCATACATTCGAGTCAAAACTTATGGCCATTTGAATTTGCAGATAGCTTTCATGTTCAATTTCGAGGGTCTCGATATATGATAAACTAGAATCGGACATTCGAGTAAAAAGTTATAGCCATTTGAATTTCTTGAGAGCTTCTGTTGTTCAATTTTTTATCGTCTCGATATATCATGGGCGTCGATTATACATTCGAGTCAAAAGTTATGGCTGTTCGAATTTGGGGAAAAATTCCGTTGTTCAATTTTGAGCGTCACGTTATATCATGGGCGTCAATCAAACATTCAAGTCAAAAGAAATGGCCGTTTGAATTTGTGAGAGCTTCCGTATTCAGTTTTGAGCATCTCGTTATATCATGGGCGTCGATCATATATTCGAGTCAAAAGTAACGGCCGTTTGTATTTTCCGAGAGCTTGCCAATCAATTTTGAGCGTCTCGATATATCATGGGCGTCGATCATATATTCGAGTCAAAAGTTATGGCCGTTTGCATTTGCGAAGAGCATCCGTGTTCAATTTCGAGGGTCTCGATATATGATGCACGTGAATCAGACATCCGAGTCAAAAGTTATAGCCATTTGAATTTCTAGAGAGCTTCGGTTGTTCAATTTTGACCATCTAGATATATCACGGGCGTCGACAATACATTCGGGTCAAAGGCTATGGCCGTTTGGATTTGCCGAGAGATTCCATGTTCAATTTCGACGAGCCCCACAAGCGTTGCGTGAATCGGACATCCGAGTGAAACGTTATAGCCATTTGAATTTCTCGAGAGCTTTTGTTGTTCAATTTTAAGCGTCTCGATATATAATCGGCGTCGATCATAAATTTGAGTCAAAGGTTATGGCCGTTTGAATTTGCCGAGAACTTCCTTGTTCAACTTCGAGGGTCAAGATATATTAAGCGTGTGAATCGAACATCCGAGTGAAAAGATATAGCCATTTGAATTTCTCAAGAGCTTCTGTTGTTTAATTTTGAGCGTCTCGATATATCATGGGCGTCGATCATACAATCGATTCAATAGTTATGGCTGTTTGAATTTGCCGAGAGCTTCCTTATTCAATGTCGAGGGTCTCGATATATGATGCATGTGAATCGGACATCCGAGTGAAAAGTTATAGCCATTTGAATTTCCTGGGAGCTTCTGTTGTTTAATTTTGAGCGTCTCGATATATCATGGGCGTCGATCATACAATCAATTTCGAGCCAGTCGATGTATTATGTTCGTGAATCGGACATCCGAGTGAAAAGTTCTAGCCATTTGAATTTCTCGAGAGCTTCCGTTGTTCAATTTTCAGTGTCTTGATATATGATGCACGTGAATCGGACACCTAAGTGAAAAGTTATTGCCATTTGAATTTCTCGAGAGCTTCCGTTATTCAGTCTTCAGTGTCTCGATATATAATCAGCCTCGATCATACATTCAAGTCAAAAGTTATGGCCGTTTGAATTTGCTGACAGCTTTCGTATTCAATTTCGACGGTCTCGATATATGATGCATGTCAATCGAACATTCGAGTGAAAAGATATAGCCATTTGAATTTCTCGAGAGATTCCATTTTTCAATTTTGAGCTTCTCGATATATCATGGGAGTCGATCATACATTATAGTCAAAGGTTATTGCCGTTTGAATTTGCTGAGAGCTTCCGTGTTCAATTTCGTGGGTCTCGATATATGATGCACGTGAATCGGACATCCGAGTGAAAATTTATAGTCATTTGAACTTCTCGAGTGCTTCCGTTGTTCAATTTTCAGTGTCTCGATATATAATCAGCGTCGATCATACATTCGAGTCAAAAGTTATGGCCGTTTGAATTTGCTGAGAGCTTCCGTGTTCAATTTCGAGGGTCTCGATATATGATGCACGGGAATCGGACATCCGAGTGAAAAGTTATAGCCATTTCAATTTCTTGAGAGCTTCCGTTGTTCAATTTTCAGTGTCTCGATATATAATCAGCGTCGATCATACATTCGAGTCAAAAGTTATGACTGTTTGAATTTGCCAAGAGCTTCCGTGTTCAATTTCGAGGGTCTCGATATAAGATGCACGTGAATCGGGCATCCGAGTGAAAAGTTATAATCATTTGAATATCTCGAGAGATTCCATTGTTCAATTTTGAGCGTCTCGATATTGTCCGCAACCTACCCTTCGGCGGGAGGGCGACGCGTGACTCGCGGGATGCATATTCCACGAAAGGAATACGCGCGGAGTCGCCACCAACGTTTATTTGAGGAAAACGTCGGAAAAACCGGAAAAGACGCGATCTACGAACTTTTAAGTGAAAGGTTCGGGAGTTGTATTTACGCACGGGGAAGGTATTAGCACCCCACACGTCCGCCCCAAGGGACGGCAGCCTTTAATCGAATGTGCAAACATGACTTTGGTTTTTTATGTTCCCTTTTTATGTCTCTATATCCTTTATACCCTTTTTATATTTTCTCTTTTTGTGGTCGACAAGGGTGTTTCCCTTTGCTCCTACGTATTCCTCAATTTGGGATGAGAAAATCAGACCTACGTAGTTCTTTTTTATCAAGTGATTCTTTTTTACTTTAAGAGGTGATCATTTTAAGGCGTTGGACCTTAAAAATGATCCATTTTACTTAGTGAGAAAAATGAAATGACAAACTTCAAAAGCCTATTTTTATGGACGAGCTTGACTAGGCGAATTGATTTTAGCCTTTAGTTTCACTTTAGTTATTAATCAATTCGATTAAGAATGAGAAATCCCAAAGAGAAAACGTCTGATTGATTTTCCGCTTTATTTTACTAAAAGATGTCTTTTTGATTATTATATTATTTTTTACCTCTTTTTGATTTCCAACGTGGTTACGGCACGACCGAACGGTCGGAATTTATTTTAAACGAAGTTAATGGATAATACAATTCAAACGTTCGGTGGAAATTTATTTTATTTTTAAGTTAAGCGAGAAATGACTTAAGTAAAATGGCTTAAGCACGTCAACAGGGGGTATAAAAAGTAAACAAAACGAGAATAAAAATGCACGAAACACAATGTGGACCACTACGGGTACATAGAATGAATCGAAAAGCTTGGTTCGAGGTACTTACCCGTTGAAGATCGAAGAACGATGAAGAACGAATGAAGAACGTCGAAGAACGGTTGAAACCTTTGCGAAATTCTTCACGGAAAACGTTACGGAAACGTTTCGGAAGCGCCTCGGCTTAGATTTTCTTCACGGAAACGATTTTTCCAAGCAAATTCGAAAGAGAGAGAAGTGCCAAAGGGGCTGAACCCTTTTCTTCTTCACTTCCTCCCCTATTTATAGCAAAATAGGGGAGGTGGTTGCCGCCCAGCTCGCCCAGGCGAGCCAGGTTGCTTCCTCCAGAAGCAACAGCCTTCTGGAGGAATATTCTGGAGGGCCCAAGTGGGCCTGGGTGCTATTTGCACCCCCATTTTTACTAAGTACACCCCCCCTCTGCTTTTTTGGTGATTCTTTTTTCGTAAAGTTACGGAAACTTACGAATTCCGTAACGATACTTGTTTTCTTTCCTTAATGTTACGGAACCTTGCAGATTACATAACCATCCCCTTTTTGACTTACGGAATGTTACGGAACCTCACTTAATTATGCAACGATGCTTCCATTTGATTTCCGGTGTGTCACGGAAACTTACGGATTGTGCATCAATATTTTTTTTTTATTTTCCGGCATGTCCTGGAATTTCACAAACTGCCTAATGATGGGTGTCAAGCACCTCACAAGGACCAAAGAAAGGTCGCATGTCATGAAGCAAAGGTCCCCGGACGAAATTAGGGTATGACAGTTGCCCCTCTTTACTTGTCTTTTATTGGAGATAAAAGGAAAGTAAAGATAAGACACTAATTTCGTTCCTCTCGATTTGACGAGAGTCGCGGGTGACCATAAAATCTCCACATGCAAATGACTTGTTGTTCCCAGAATATCACAAATTGCCTAATGATGGGTGCCAAGCACCTCACAAGGACCAAAGAATGGTCGCATGTCATCAAGCAAAGGTCCCCGGACGAAAATCAATGTATGACACTAATTTCGCTCCTCTCGGTTGACGAGAGTCGCGGGCGACCATGACTTGTCGTTCCTAGAATTTC
>NC_038249.2:3518045-3519324 GCF_000004515.6 Glycine max | reverse complement strand
GAGCGTCCTCGAATATATCATGGGGGGGCGATCATACCATTCCATTCCAATAGTTTATGGGCCCTTTGCAATTCGCCGAGAGCCTTCCTTATTCAATGTCGAGGGTCTCGATATATGATCCATGTGAATCGGCCATCCGAGTGAAAAGTTATAGCCATTTGAAATTCCTGGGAGCTTCTGTTGTTTAATTCTGAGCGTCTCGATATACCATGGGCGTCGATCATACAATCAATTTCGGATCCAGTCCGATGTATTATGTTCGTGAATCGGACATCCGAGTGAAAAGTTCTAGCCATTTGAATTTCTCGAGAGCTTCCGTTGTTCAATTTTCAGTGTCTTGATATATGATGCACGTGAATCGGACATCCGAGTGAAAAGTTATAGCCATTTGAATTTCTCGAGAGCTTCCGTTGTTCAATTTTCAGAGTCTCGATATATCATGGACGTCGATCATACATTATAGTCAAAGGTTATGGCCGTTTGAATTTTCCTAGAGATTTCGTTTTCAATTTTGTGGGTCTCGATATATGATGCAAGTGAATCGGACATCCGAGTGAAAAGTTATAGCCATTTGAATTTCTCGAGAGCTTCCGTTTTTCAATTTTCAGTGTCTCGATATATAATCAGCGTCGATCATACATTCGAGTCAAAAGTTATGGCCGTTTGAATTTGCTGACAGCTTCCGTGTTCAATTTCGAGGGTCTCGATATATGATGCACGTGAATCGAACATCCGAGTGAAACGTTATAGCCATTTCAATTTCTCGAGAGCTTCCGTTGTTCAATTTTCAGTGTCTAGATATATAATCAGCGTCGATCATACATTCGAGTCAAAAGTTATGACTGTTTGAATTTGCCAAGAGCTTTCGTGTTCAATTTCGAGGGTCTCGATATAAGATGCACGTGAATCGGGCATCCGAGTGAAAAGTTATAATCATTTGAATATCTCGAGAGATTCCATTGTTCAATTTTGAGCGTCTCGATATATCATAGTCGTCGACAATACATTCGAGTTAAAGGTTATGGCTGTTTGAATTTGCTGAGAGATTCCGTGTTCAATTTCGAGTCTAGATTCCGTTTGAGAGTCTAGATATATAATGGGCGTCGATCATAAATTCGAGTCAAAGGATATGGCCAATTGAATTTGCCGTGAGCTTTCGTATTCAATTTCGCGCGTGTCGATATATTATGTTTGTGAATCAGACATCCGAGTGAAAAGTTATACCAATTGAATTTCTCGAGGGCTTCCGTTGTACAATTTTGAGTGTCACGATATATCA
>NC_038249.2:3516350-3517945 GCF_000004515.6 Glycine max | reverse complement strand
CAGGAGCTTCGTGTTCAATTTCGAGGGTCTCGATATATGATCCAGGTGAACTAGACATTCGAGTGAAACGTTATAGCCATTTGAATTTCTCGTGAGCTTCGGTTGTTCAATTTTCAGAGTCTCGATATATCATGGACGTCGATCATACATTATTGTCAAAGGTTATGGCCGTTTGAATTTGCCGAGAGCTTTCGTTTTCAATTTCGTGGGTCTCGATATATGATGCACGTGAATCGGACATCCGAGTAAAAAGTTCTAGCCATTTGAATTTCTCGAGAGCTTCCGTTGTTCAATTTTCAGTGTCTTGATATATGATGCACGTGAATCGGACACCTAAGTGAAAAGTTATTGCCATTTGAATTTCTCGAGAGCTTCCGTTGTTCAATCTTCAGTGTCTCGATATATAATCAGCCTCGATCATACATTCAAGTCAAAAGTTATGGCCGTTTGAATTTGCCGACAGCTTTCGTATTCAATTTCGACGGTCTCGATATATGATGCATGTGAATCGAACATTCGAGTGAAAGGATATGGCCATTTGAATTTCTCGAGAGATTCCATTTTTCAATTTTGAGCTTCTCGATATATCATGGGCGTCGATCATACATTATAGTCAAAGGTTATGGCCGTTTGAATTTGCCGAGAGCTTTCGTGTTCAATTTCGTGGGTCTCGATATATGATGCACGTGAATCGGACATCCGAGTGAAAATTTATAGCCATTTGAATTTCTCGAGAGCTTCCGTTGTTCAATTTTCAGTGTCTCCATATATAATCAGCGTCGATCATACATTCAAGTCAAAAGTTATGGCCGTTTGAATTTGCTGAGAGCTTCCATGTTCAATTTCGAGGGTCTCGATATATGATGCACGTGAATCGGACATCCGAGTGAAAGGTTTTAGCCATTTCAATTTCTCGAGAGCTTCCGTTGTTCAATTTTCAGTGTCTCGATATATAATCAGCGTCTGTCATACATTCGAGTCAAAAGTTATGACTGTTTGAATTTGCCAAGAGCTTCCGTGTTCAATTTCGAGGGTCTTGATATAAGATGCACGTGAATCGAACATCCGAGTGAAAAGTTATAATCATTTGAATATCTCGAGAGATTACATTGTTCAATTTTGATCGTCTCGATATATGATAGGCGACGACAATACATTCGAGTTAAAGGTTATGGTTGTTTGAATTTGCCGAGAGATTCCGTGTTCAATTTCGAGTCTAGATTCTGTTTGAGAGTCTAGATATATAATGGGCGTCGATCATAAATTCGAGTCAAAGGATATGGCCAATTGAATTTGCCGTGAGCTTTCGTATTTAATTTCGCGCGTGTCGATATATTACGTTTGTGAATCGGACATTCGAGTGAAAAGTTATACCAATTGAATTTCTCGAGCGCTTCCGTTGTACAATTTTGAGTGTCACGATATATCATGGGCGTCGATCATACTTTCGAGTCAAAAGTTATTACCTTTTGAATTTTCCAGAGCTTCGTGTTCAATTACGAGGGTCTTCGATATATGATCCAGGTGAGCTAAACTACCAAGTGAAACGTTATAGCCATTTGAATTTCTCGTGGAGCTTACGTTGTTCAATTTTC
>NC_038249.2:3468180-3511717 GCF_000004515.6 Glycine max | reverse complement strand
CGCCTCTGGATGACAAAAGGGTGCGGATAACCGTAAGGTATCTCCGCGTATCATCGGGCCCGCCGCCTCTGGATGATACAAGGGTGCATGTCACATGACCTCAGGGTCAGTATGACAAAGATTATGGGGCGGCCGACAAAAGCAAGGCTCTTGCTCCTACGTATCCTCCAATGAGGAATTCAGACCTACGTAGTTCTTGATAACTTGTGAGAGTTGAAAAGTCTCCATCGGAAAATGCTGACATCTCCAGAAAGGGCGCAGATGACCATATTGGTCTCTGCTCGTGAATCACACTTGGGGTCACTGAATGACGAGGTGCGGATAACCGTAAGGTGTCTCCGCGGGCTACCAGCTCTTGAGTCATGGCAACAAAAGGCGGTGTGGTCGACAAAAGCGAGGCTCTTGCTCCTACGTATCCTCCAATGAGGAACTCAGACCTACGTAGTTCTGGATAACTTGTGAGATTTGAAAAAGTCTCGGTGTTTTCTCCACTAAAATGCAAACATGCTTTAGCAAGGAGACAAATATTCCAACTGATTTAGAGCAGCATATGCTTTTTTGAGTGAAAAACAATGCGTCTACCGGGGAAGGAGAGTCTGCTGATGAAATCTCCCATAACCATAAATGAGATTTTGGATGTTAGCATTTCGTTTCTAAATGATCATTTAGAGGAAACACTGGGTTCGACAAAAATAGAAGAAATCCACTCAAAGTGTATCAATCTCGCACAGGTAAGTGTTTCATCCTAATTCCGAACCATAGATATGTCATAACTTGACTTTGCAAATTATTTCCTATCAAATCAAAAATTACACGCGTGATCATGGATCAATAGGGCTTCCCTTGGGAATGGGTTCTTTTGGTGGTTTCTTCTTTTGTGTGTTTTTGGCTTTTGATTTTTCTGGCTTTTTTCTTTTTCTGTTTTTGTTTAGTGCGGGGCGAGAAAAAAAAGTCGCTAGCGCACGGGATTTTGGTTGGTAATCAAAGGGAGAAGACTATTTTAGGTCGTGGTTCCCTTTCCTTCTTTTTTCGTTCATTTGGTGACAATTCTGTATTGTTCAGATATTGTCCGGTCCAAAGACCTCTCTGCATATTCCTTCTGTTTTTCCTTCAAGAACTTTCTTTCCTTCCCTTTTTTACTTTCTCCCATTCTTTGATTGGGAATTTCCTTTCTTTTCTTTTTGCTTTCTCCCACTCTTTGATTGGGGAATTTTCCTTCTTTTCTTTTTTGCTTTCATTGGAAATTTTCCTTCTCTTTTTCTTTGATTGGAAATTTCCCTTCTATTCCTTTTTGCTTCCGAGGGTAAGGATTGACATTCTCACCCTGGGTCAAGGTTTATGGTGAGTCAGGATTTTGGCTCAAAGCTTGTAGAATGGCTAGACATGATACATGTCAGGGCTTGGTTTGGTTCAAGGGTAAAAGGGATGCCCCACATTATTTCCATGACACAAATGCAAAAATGATGATTTGGAAATTTTATGCAAAACTGGTCATGCATGCACCTATGCGGACACTCAAGTGTCAAATTTTTATGGTCATGTGATGCTAGGGCTTAGGATTTATTTCCTCTATTTTAAATCAACCCAATGTTTCCAAAATATGTTCTTTTATCAATTTGTGCATTCATTCGAGTCCATTTCGGGCGTCCGGGGAAATTTCACAGCATTCACCCTTCAGGTGTAGACACGTTTTTTTTCTCTTCAAAAATCGGTCATGATCAATGAATTTTTTTTTCGAAGAAGAGTTGGAAATCATCTCTTTTCAAAAGCATGTCGGTTTTTAGCTAGACAACTTATTTTCTCTTTTTCCACCTTTTTCCTTACTTGCCTTCTTCTTTTTTTCTTATTTGCTCTCTTTTTCTTTACTCGCCCTCTTCTTTTTTTCTTATTTGCTCTCTTTTTCTTTACTTGCCCTCTTCTTTCCCTTTTGTTCTCTTTTCCATTTCATTTTCTTTTCTTTTCTATTTTTATTTTTATCATGATTTTTTTTGTTTATTTTACATATATACTTTTGGACGATGTTCCTAAACGAAGAACTCTACACGGTTCCAGAATTTCAAACATCATCGATAGTAATGATATATAAATACTAACGCAACAATCTAAACAAAAATGTATGCGCTGTACAAATGACAATCGAAACAACAAAAACAAACATTAGTCTCTCAAGTCAAAACAATAACATAGAATAAAAATGACAAAAGAAATATGAAAGAAAACATGAATCTGGGGATCTCCCAGTCACGTATCTCCACTCCCTCCCAAGAAGTCAAGCAAATCGGCCATCTCCTCATCCTCGTGGGCTTCTTCTCCATCGCCGGGAGCTTCTGGGGGTGCCTCTCCTGCTTGGGCCTCGGGCCAATCTCCGGGCCATGCAACCTCTGCCCTGAACTGGTCTGGAGTAGGGCATGAAAAAGAAGCGAAGCCCTGGCTCTGCATGCTAAGGCTCATCTGGTACAGACAATCATGGGTCCGTACATGTGCTCGGTGGTTGGCCGCCTGCTGGCGAACCAAATGCCGTAAATACTGCTCCATGTCAAATGCCCCAGCCTGGCCAGCCTGATGAGGTGGTGGGGGCGCGCCTGCGGCCTGTGGAGCATCACCCTGAGCCTGTCTCTGGGTACAGTACTTCTCAATAAAAGCCCGGGTGATGGGCGGCCGAATCACCTTGGTAGGTGCAACGGGGACTCCGAACGACTGGCAGAGTCCTGTGATCAGTGCGGGGAATCCCAGGGCCCTGTTGGACTTATCTGGGTCCAAAGGGTGCCTAGTGGGCGCCATACCTGCAAAAATATAGATGGCATCAGCGATCAACTGAGCCACATGGATGCTCATCCGTGTCAGGATGGCGTACACCAGCTGGCACTTCGGCATGGGGAGGTCGGAATTATGATCGGTGGGCAGGATGTTGCTGAGGAGCAATGTCATCCATATCTGGGTCAGGGTGGTCATGTTGGTGCGCATGATTCGCACTCGCCTCCCTGCAGCAGTCCGGGCAAAATCCTGTCCCGGTATACATAGCAGCTGGGCGATGGCCTCCTCATCGAACCCGTCAGACCGGTTCCTCCTCTGGTCATACTCACATTCCTGGCCCTCTTCCAACACCAACGGATATCCTAAGAGTTGGCCGATAGCGTCGGCATCAAACGGGATCCACTGACCCCTTACCCAGGATCTCATGTCACGCACGCCCTCCTCTGTTGGCCAAGCATTGGCATAAAACTCAAGGACTATTTCTGGATCAAACTTGGCCATGGGAGTAACCAGTGATGCCCACCGCCGGCGCCCTATTTCCTCCTGGAAATCAGTATACTCGTCGTCCCTGAGCTGGACGCGTCGCTCCCGGAGAAACGACCATCCCTTGATGGCCTCGAAGCGCTGCTGGTGTACAGCACTCCTAAAGCGGTGACTATCATACTCCGGAGCGGAACTAGTTCCTTCAGCTGCCTTGTCCTTCCTGGACCTCTTCGAGGCAAGCTTCCTCGGAGCCATTTCCTGCGAAGGCAAACATTTGGAAAGTTAGTTTTACCAGTGGGACACTACTCTTAAAACAAAAATGACATACAACCTCCTCCCATAAATACAAACATCAATGTAAATTTAGAGCAAGCTTATGCGCATATTTCCCTACGAACGTTCACTTGCACAAGACATCCTATTAACTAAGAAAAATGCACCCATATACAATCAAGGTAGCTTCATTACCTAGATTATTTACATGTACTTCCAAGGTGTATTTGTTATTTACATCACACACGCCTCCTTGGCTAAATTTACATACATGCATACTCAAAGCATTTCGGGGTACCAAAAATTGCACATGCGCTCATCTTGGTATTTCTAATACCTATACATATACAAACTTCATGATGAATCTTGACTACCTACGCAATAAGGTGCTACATTTCATGCTCTTTTTTTTTTTTTTTTTTTTGAGGGGAATATTAACCATGTCCCCTCCCTTCTCATGGATTAGCATCTTGCCTAACTTGAACTTACTTAGGTTAGAATTAGGCGTTGATTACTTATTTTTTTACTTTTTAAAACAAACAAAAAGTAAAAGAAAGCTGCAAAATACAAAGGATACGGGGCTGCCTTGCAGCGACATTCTCTGCTTGTTTCGCACAGAGAAGGGCAACGATCGGTCGGTCGTGACCCCATCCCCACTTGCGTTCGTTCTTAAGTACCTGCAAGTAATAAACAACCAGGTATGGCCAATCTTGACCGCGTCATTACCCTACCTTGATTGGTTTTTGCCGTTCCTGTTTTGTCTCTACTCCAGAAGGTAGCCCAAGGTGATCCTGCCCCTGTTTTACCACAACAATATACATGTGTATGCGTATGCGTATGCATGAATGTTTTCAAACGCAGAAAATTTAGGGAAAGTTGGTTCAGGTTCAATTCTAATTAAGCGCTTGGGGGATCCCATGAACTGAGCGGAAGGGCTCAGGTGATCACAGATTAACGCAAGGTGTGAAACTAACGTGAGGACTAAAAGCCTCGAATCCACGTTCATTTCTTTGAAAGATTGTAACGAGAGATACAACAGACAGGAAATCCCTGGGGGAAATCCAGAAAACGCATAAAGATAAAGAACATGCAGCGACATCCTTAATTGCCCCAGCTTCTAAGCATAATATTGTTTGACGACATCAGAGTTCACGGGTGAAGGTAGCTCTTCGCCATCCATGTTGGTAAGCACCAGGGCTCCTCCGGAAAAAGCCCTCTTCACAACAAAAGGCCCTTCGTAGTTCGGGGCCCATTTCCCTCGATGGTCCTTGACAGCATGGGACATTTTCTTTAGCACAAGGTCTCCCTCATGGAACTTGCGTAAGCGTACTTTCTTGTCGAATGCACTCTTCATTCTTTGCTGGTATAAGCGCCCATGACTCATGGCCGTTAAGCGCTTACCCTCAATGAGGTTGAGCTGATCGTAGTGTGTTTGAGCCCACTCTGATTCCTTTAATCCGGATTCTGCCAAGATCCTTAATGACGGGACTTCTACCTCAAACGGTAACACAACCTCCATCCCATATACCAATGAGAACGGCGTTGCCCCAGTTGACGTTCGCACTGAAGTCCGGTAACCGTGTAACGCGAATGGGAGCATCTCGTGCCAATCCTTGTATGACACGATCATCTTTTGGATAATCTTTTTGATATTCTTATTGGCCGCTTCCACGGCTCCATTCATCTTTGGCCGGTAGGGCGTGGAATTGTGATGCTGGATTTTAAACTCCTTGCACATTTCTGCCATCATCTTATTATTCAGGTTGGTGCTGTTGTCCGTGATAATATTCCTTGGCAAACCATATCGGCAGATGATCTCTTTCTTAATGAACCTGACCACCACATTCCTCGTGACATTGGTATATGAAGCCGCCTCGACCCACTTGGTGAAATAATCTATCGCTACGAGGATGAAGCGATGACCATTCGAGGCCTTGGGCTCAATGGCCCCGATGACATCTATTCCCCCACATGGAGAAAGGCCAAGGGGCGGACATGACATTCAGAGGATGTGGTGGGGCATTGACATTATCTGCGAATGCTTGACATTTGTGGCACTTCCTCACATGGACACAACAATCACTTTCCATGGTAAGCCAGTAATAACCTGCTCTTAGGATCTTCCTGGCCATAGCATGTCCGTTGGCGTGCGTTCCAAACGAGCCCTTATGGACTTCTTCGATCATGTGATTTGCCTCCTTGGCATCCACACACCGCAGGAGTGTCATGTCGTGATTTCTTTTATACAGTATGCTTCCGCTCATGAAGAAACCGGCTGCCAACCTCCTCAATGTCCTTTTATCGTTGTCGGCAATCTCTGGCGGGTATTCTTTGCTTACGACATATCGCTTGATGTCGTAATACCAAGGCTTTCCGTCCCGTTCCTCTTCCACTTGGCAACAATGTGCGGGTTTGCCACGACACCAAAATTCAATGTAGGGTAGATCCCCGTGCAGTGTTAGCTGGAACATAGACGCCAACGTAGCAAGGGCATCCGCCATTTGATTTTCCTCGCGGGGAACATGATGGAAGGAGATCTCATCGAAAGTCTTAGCCAATTCCTTGATATAGGCTTTGTAGGGTATCAGCTTGGGATCTCTAGTTTCTCATTCCCCTCTCAGCTGATGGATTACCAACGCTGAGTCGCCGTACACCTTGAGTAGTTTGACATTGGAGTCAATTGCTGCCTGGACGGCTAGGGCACATGCTTCATATTCGGCCATGTTGTTGGTGCAGTCGAATCCTAGCCTGGCTGTGAAAGGTACACATTGATTGTCCGGAGAGACCAACACTGCCCCAACGCCATGACCTAGAATGTTTGACGCTCCGTCAAACCATACAGTCCATTTGTCCCGATCTTCGTCCAACTTTTCCTCGAACAAGGCCATGATGTCCTCATCCGGGAATTCCGGATGCATGGGCTGGTAGTCGTTAAGAGGCTGTTGAGCCAAATAATCTGCCAAAGCGCTTCCTTTTATCGCCTTTTGGGTGACGTAGACTATATCAAACTCAGATAGCAAGACTTGCCACCGGGCGATTCGTCCTGTGAGAGCTGGCTTTTCAAAGATGTACTTAACCGGGTCCATTTTGGATATCAACCAGGTAGTATGGCTCAGCATGTACTGCCTTAGGCGATGGGATGCCCATACTAAAGCACAACACGTTCTTTCGAGCAAGGAGTAATTCATCTCACAGGTCGTGAACTTCTTACTTAGGTAGTAAACAGCGCGCTCTTTCTTCCCGGATTCGTCATGTTGCCCCAGCATACACCCCATTGACTCGTCCAAGATTGTCATGTACAAAATGAGAGGCCTTCCAGGTACTGGTGGCATAAGCACGGGAGGATTCATTAGGCACTTTTTGATCCTTCCAAAAGCCTCTTGGCAATCCTCATTCCACCGATCAGTTTGGTTTTTGCGCAAGAGTTTAAACAACGGCTCACAAAGGGCGGTGAGCTGCGATATGAATCTGGCAATATAATTCAAGCGCCCCAGGAAACCTCGGACTTGCCTCTCTGTACGGGGTTCTGGCATCTCAAGGATAGCCTTCACTTTTTCGGGGTCTACCTTTATCCCTTTCTGGCTTACAATGAAACCAAGCAATTTCCCTGATTTGACCCCAAAGGTACACTTAGCGGGGTTCAACCTTAATTGATATTTCTTAAGCCTTTCGAACAATTTCCGCAGGTTGACAAGGTGTTCTTCCTCGGATTTAGATTTAGCAATTATGTCGTCCACGTAGACCTCGATCTCTTGATGCATCATATCATGGAACAAAGCTACCATGGCCCGTTGATAAGTTGCCCCGGCATTCTTGAGTCCAAAGGACATCACCTTGTAACAGAACGTTCCCCACAGGGTGACGAAAGTAGTCTTTTCCATATCCTCGGGTGCCATCTTTATCTGATTGTAACCAGAGAAACCGTCCATGAAGGAAAATAAAGCGAAATTGGCCGTGTTATCTACAAGGATATCGATGTGTGGTAAAGGAAAATTGTCCTTGGGACTGGCCCGATTCAGGTCCCGATAATCTACACACATTCGTACTTTCCCATCTTTTTTAGGAACTGGTACGATGTTGGCAACCCATTCTGGATACCGAGCGACGGCCAGAAATCCAGCGTCAAATTGCTTCTTCACTTCTTCTTTTATCTTCAAGGATGTTTCGGGCTTCATCCTCCTCAGTTTCTGTTTTACCGGGGAACACTCGGGATTTAGAGGTAATCGGTGCTGTACAATGTCAGAACTCAAACCGGGC
This sequence comes from Glycine max, assembly GCF_000004515.6. Taxonomy (NCBI): domain Eukaryota; kingdom Viridiplantae; phylum Streptophyta; class Magnoliopsida; order Fabales; family Fabaceae; genus Glycine; species Glycine max. Next base: position 3,503,950 of record NC_038249.2, on the reverse strand, counting down.
ATATCTTGGTATGACCAAGCAAAGATGTCTTGGTAGTCTTTTAGCAGGATTATTAATTCTTCACGAATAGGTGCGGTAATACCTGTACCTATCTTTACTTCCCTCTTTCCACTGCCAATTCCTAAGTCTACTAGCTCTGTTTCTTCTTGATGAGGCCCCATTTCTTGGTCCTCATGGGCGACCATTCTTTCTAGTTCTGGGGGAAGTCCCACATCCTCATTTCCTTCATCTTCCGTTTGATTCATTTCTTGCTCGAAGTCGATAGACGGGTCCCAGGTATTAGTACCTTCGGGGGACTCGTCATCGGATATTATGCTTGTTGCGTAAATGCCGGGGCGTTCCTCCACTCGCCAATTTCCCAGCTGGAAATCAGGAGGGCATGGTCGTACCAAATCCAAAGTACTCGGAATATCATCTTCGCATATCGCGAACGCTTGACCTTTGTCTCCCGAACCCGCGCTTATAAAGCTTCTACTTATGTGGCAGGGCGGGCTTCCTTCACCTTCTTGTCTCCAACGTGAACTTTGACCATTGTTCTTCCTTCCCGCGATGCTTCTTTTCATGTCCGCCTGAGTGGGCTTATAGCCTAAACCATACTTCCCACGATTTCCTTGGGTATTTATCAGGCTAGTTATGCCGCCGTTGTTTTTTCCTAAACCCATCCCGGGTTCATAACCGTTCCCCAACATAACTCGGGCCATCATTACCGCTGCATCGGACAGACAAGGCTGCCCAAAGAGGGAGTCCACGGAGGAAATGCTGACCACCTCAAAAGACTGGAAAGCAGTTTCTGACGATTCTTCTGCGGCTTCCACATAAGGCATGGAGGATGGGCAGCTTACCAAGATATCTTCCTCGCCTGACACGATGACCAAGTGCCCCTCCACTACGAATTTCAGCTTTTGGTGGAGTGTAGAAGGCACAACTCCCACTGAGTGGATCCACGGGCGCCCCAACAGGCAGCTGTAGGGGGGGTTAATATCCATTATTTGGAAGGTGACTTGACAGGTGTGAGGGCCTATTTGTACTGGGAGATCGATCTCTCCCCTAACCTCTCGGCGAGTGCCGTCGAAGGCCCGAACCACCATTGAACTTGGTTTTAAGTGGGAAGCATTGAATGGTAACTTCTCCAAAGTGCTCTTAGGCATCACGTTTAAACTGGAACCATTATCGATGAGCACCTTGGCTACGATATGGTCCATACACTTGACTGATACGTGTAAAGCCTTATTATGCCCTCTCCCCTCGGCGGGGATTTCTTCTTCGGCGAAGGCAAGATAGTTGTTGGCAGTGATATTGTTGACCAGCCCTCCGAAACCTTCTACCGAGATATTTTGGGCCACGTGAGCCTCGTTCAGCACTTTTACTAGCAGAGCCCGATGAGGCTCGGAGCTCATAAGTAACTCCAACAGCGAGACCCTAGCCGGGGTTTTGTTGAGCTGTTCGATAACCTTGAATTTGCTCTGCTGAATTATCTGAAGGAACTCGCTGGCTTCCTCTAGCGACACCTCCTTTCTACCATCCTTTTTCTCCGGGGGCCCCTTTGCTGGAATATCTTTATTCGAAGCGTGGGGTGCTTCGCCATCTTGTTCCTCCACCACTTTTCCTTTTCCCTTGACGTCGGCGGGTTGGACTGGTAGGTCCGGAGGTGCGAACACACGACCACTACGGGTCACACCACTCAGTCCCGTGATATTTGTTACTTTAGCTGACAGCGAGCTGACGTCAGTGACTTCTTCTTCCTTCTTCCCCGGAGGTGTATATCTCCACGGGACCGCGTGACTATTTTGGTACGGGAAAGGAACAGGTTTGGCCATTAAGGGGTGTTCGGGCTTTTGCGAAGCTGCGCTTTTAGTGAAGTATATCACCAAGGGTTTGGGCTTCGCAACACCGCTCCCCTCTGTAGATTGCATGCATATATGCTGCTCTTCTTTTCCTTCAATGCCGACTTCCAGTCGACCTTGATCTACCATCCGCTGTAACAATTCCTCTACTTCCAAACACGTCTCCATGTCATGCATCTCGCCGGAATGTAGCAGACAGGAATCCTCCTTACACCCACTATGGGGAATCACACCTCCCTTTTGTAGGGCCTCAAAGATAAACCTCCTAGGGGTCGCCACATCCCTTAAAGGTTTAGACCTGTGCGGCCTATCGGATTCAACTGCATTAACTGCTCCCCCTCCATGATTGGCGAGCGGGTTGGTTCTCACATTGGGCCGATCCTCTTGGAAAGTCAGCCATCCAGCATCCATTAAATGTTGGACCTTGTATTTAAGGGCCAAGCATTTTTCGACGGAATGCCCCGGGACACCCCCATGGTACTTGCAAGTTGCGTTAGGGTCATACCACTTCGGGAAAGGGGGTTCGAGGACCCTTCCGGGAGTTACCACGGCCAAATGATTGGCGATGAGGGATGGTAGAAGATCTTCGTACGTCATTGGGAGTGGGGTGAATTCTGGAAATGGCCTCGGAGGGAAGTTCCTTGTCGTGTTGGAATTACCGGCCGGTCGAGTCATGTTCGGAGTTGGAACTTGGGGAGCTTCCCTCTGGGTGGGTGCCTTAGGTTGCACGGGTGTTGAACTAGAGGTATTCCCAGTATGAGCCGAGAAGCTTGGGTGATGTTGCGCGTACTGATGGGTACCATGAGGTGTTTGCTGGGGTTTGACCCACGCGGGTGTTGAAGAGACGGCATGGGCATCTCCTTCCTTCCTTTTTGCCCCTGTTGCCCCGATTCTTTTGGCATTCACGTTTGTGGAGGAAACGTAATCAAACTTTCCTCTTTTCAATCCAACCTCGATTCTTTCCCCGGCAAACACCAGATCCGCAAAGCTGGACGGCATGTAACCCACTAGCTTCTCATAGTAGAACACTGGCAGAGTGTCTACCATCATGGTGATCATCTCTCTCTCAACCATGGGAGGAGCTACTTGTGCCGCCAAATCCCTCCATCGCTGCGCATATTCTTTAAAGGTTTCACCCTCTTTCTTGAACATATTCTGCAGTTGAGTACGGTCAGGAGCCATATCAGAATTGTACTGATACTGCCTTAGAAAGGCGGTAATCAGATCCTTCCAAGTACGGATACGGGAAGCTTCCAAATTTTCGACGTACCACAGTGTCGCAGCTCCGCACAAGTATCACTAGGTTCCAGCTAGTTTCACACAAACCCTTGCCACTTTTTTTTTTTTTTTTTTTTTTTTTTTGTCTGCTTTTCATCTTTAGAGTGGGCGCCCATCTTACGGCAGTACATTTTGAGATGGTTTTTGGGACAAGTCGTCCCTTTATACTTGTCGAAGTCCGGCACTTTGAACTTCGAGGGAATAACAACATCGGGTACTAAGCAAAGATCCGTCATGTCTGCGAACGGATAGTCCCCAAATCCTTCTACGGCCCTCAATCTTTCCTCAAGGAGATCGAGCTTCCTCCTTTCTTCAGTTGCTGGGGGCGGCCCTTCCATGGACAGAACTATTGGTGGTACTGCGATGTTGGGTTGAGGCAACGTGCCTGGTGCCGGCCCTTCGGGGATCGGGGGATAGAACTCGACATCCCTCCGAGCATAATCTTGAGGGTCTTTGTGGACTTCGTCGGGCTGCTGAGGAGGCTCTCTTTCATGGACGGGAGAAGCAATGTGGCCCGCATCTTCTTGCAAGACGGGTGGTGAATAGTTGGGCGGCAATCCATAAGGGTAAGCCGCTCGGTTGTATCCCAGGTGAGGGCTGCCATCGTGCCCCAGTGTGTCCCTTCCCCGTCCTACTATGTTCGAGGGAGGATGGTGCGTAGTTGCCAAGAGAGTCGGGTCTGCTTCGGCAGCCGAACTGGCAGCGGCGGCGGTGGCCGCGTTCTTCTCTATGAGCTGCTTCATACTTAACATGGCCTCCATCATGGAGGCCATTTGTTCTTTCAGAGCCGACATGTCGGCTTTCATCTGTTCCTGCGTCTCCTCTTGATCACCCATCGTTCTAGATTTGGATCTGGTGCGATAGGGATCCCTTGCGGCGCGTTTAGTTATGGTGTTTTTCCCTAAAAAACCAAACATGAGGAGTGGGTAAAGAAAGAAAATGCATGCTAGAGATGAAATGTAGGAGTGATTTGATTTGCACAAGCTTTTTTGGAGTAGAAACATGGGACCAACTCATTTTATTTCAAAAAGGAAGTCGTATCTAGTCAAGGTCTTAGAGACCATACAAGTTTCCTAACGATTTCTAATTATGTGGGCCATTAAGTCTATCATATGCTGACAATAGCCGAGAAGCCCATGAATCTCTTCGGGGGCGGAGTAGGTGTCTGCCATCGCCTTGGCCTTGGCTAACAATCGGGGAAGTTCTTGACTCCCGTTCAAGGTAAGAGCAAACCGATCCATCCACATGGTTGCCTCTTGGTGTAAAGAGTCGATCACCCTTCCTCTAGCCTCTTTTTCCGCGTATACTTGGGCATATTCGTCCGCAATCCTATGCTCGTGGGCCGCGGCTAGACCTAACTCTTCTTGGTACTTGGCGATGATAGCTAGCATGTTGGTCTCCGTCTCGCATAAACGCTGAGACAAGCTTCTTTTGGACCTTGAACAGGCAACTAACTCCTCTTTCAAAACCATGCTATGTGCTCGCGACTGGTCCCTTTCTTCCTTTCGCAACTTGAGTTCACTATTGCTACCCCATAGAGCTCCGCGAAATTTGTTCCGGCCATACTCTTCCTTGCGAGCCCTCTTGGTCTCTTGTTCAAGGGCTCTTGCGGTAATTGCATTCTCTTCCCGTAACCCGGCACACTCCTTCCGAACGTGTGTAGCGGCCAACTTGAACTTCTCCTTGGCAAGTTTTGCCTTTCCTAACTCGCTTTTGAGAGCTTGGACTTCTTCGTCCTCTTCCGGTGCTTCAAAACTCTCTTTGCTGACGACTTTTAACTTGGCGAGCCAATCTAAACCTCGTATATGAACTTTCAGCCATTCGTGGTACCCACCAATGATGCCATTACGAATGCCTCTAAGCTCTTGATCTTTCTTTAACGGGGTTTCCCACGCCTTATGGATTCTTTGTATAGTCTTGGAATTTTGTGCGCCGAAATCCCTCACAAGGAAAGGAGACATGCTTTCTTCCGTCGGTGCTCCCCTCATGGGGTACCCTAGTTGTCTTATAGCGAGCGCGGGATTGTAGTTAATACAACCCCTCGTTCCTACCAGCGGAATGTTTGGGTATCTTCCACATGAGAAAAGGACTCCTTCTTTCCCTTCCTTCCATCGGGGGAACCAACTGATTGTTCTACCTCCTATCCCGGCCAAGAGCCGGTCCCAATCTATCCTCCTCTTTTCAGTACACGAGCGATGGCTCAGGAGCGGACATGGATGTCTTGTGTCTTGTTGGAACAAGTGTGAAACCAACCAAACACAGAGGGCGGGTAAGCAACAGATGATCCGTGCGCTACTCTTTTCGCACCTTCGGTCAAATGTGTCAAATAGATCTGCCAAGACAGCTACCACCGGACTTTCCTTGCTATGGTGGTAGGCAAGGAAAGCGTCGATTGCTGCTAGGTCTACCAAACCATCCACGTTTGGAAAGAGGACGACCCCAAAAATTAGCAAAGCTAACACATCCATAAACGGGACCCAGTCTCCTTGATTGGCCATACCCCTCGCCTTGTCTTCTAGGTACTTCTGTGGTAGGCCCGCTATGCCGTTCCGAGTTTGTTTTATGCGGTCCAAACCTCTTGCTGAATCCTTGACCACAGTTGCAATTCTGCTCAAAGAGGGGAGACACCCAGAGGAAAGATATGGTTTTCTTCCCCTGAGAGGACATCCTAGAATTTCCTCAAATTCTTCAATGGTTGGTACTAATTGGAAGTCTGCGAATGTGAAGCACCTCAAAGGCTGGTCGTAGTATTGGGTAAGTGATGCAATGGCTTCTATGGACACCTCTGCTATGGTCAACTCTAAGATCTTTCCGTAAGTCTTGCGGAAGGCTTGCATTTGGAGGGGTTCCATCAACCGCCCTAATTCCTTGATGCTGGTGGTATCTAGGCTTTTGACCTTGACTTGGTAGAACCTCTTGCCGGTTTGATTTGTTCCCATGCTTACTAAAGTGAGACAAAAGCTGGTGCAAATCAAAACTCCGATATTTCATGGGTGGGATGGATGAATGCATGATGGAATGCATATGACACAGATGCAATCTAGGAATGCGGGGGTCCGGGGAATTTGTCCCCTTCTTAGATACGACGTCTAGGGGTAGCGAAATGCCCCAACGCACGTTTTTAAGAAGGCGACACGGACCCTCCGTTGGTTTGTTTACAGTAGGGATCAAGACAGAACCCATATGCAATGCCTATGCAAAAGACACAATGCGGGAATGTGCACAGTATGACAATATTTACCGAACATAAGCGAAAGGGTATATGATACTCATGCATGGCAGTGTGAAAAATGGCACGCAGCGTGTTTGCTTCGTGCCCCTATTTAAGGGACCTATAAGGGGCAGAACTAACTAGGCTTTTAGCAATAATCCCCAAGGTAGTTATATCTCTCTTGATGGTTTCTAGAGGTATCATCCCCTTTGAAGAACATATTGTAGCAGTAGGGACTACTAGCAACAATAGGTTTTCAAAGAGAAAAGCTCTAGATGAGGGTTCACTGTAATCAAGCAAGTCGGAGACCTAGCATGATCACAGATTCACCTCCACTCCTTATGCTCCCATGAACCCGGGTATAGGGCCCTTTTTCACTCACAGTGTGTGCAAATAGTGTTGGTGTTTGTGTGCATCAAATGAATAAATATTTACTTCATGCATACATTTAAAACGCACTAAAAGCAACAAAGAATTTATATACACAAGAACATAATGAAAGGAAACCAACAAAGGGGTAAGTCACGGTAAAACTGCACAAAATTAAATGGCCTAACTCTCTAAAAACAGTCCCCAGTGGAGTCGCCAACTGTCGCAACCTACCCTTCGGCGGGAGGGCGACGCGTGACTCGCGGGATGCGTATTCCACGAAAGGAATACGCGCGGAGTCGCCACCAACGTTTATTTGAGGAAAACGTCGGAAAAACCGGAAAAGACGCGATCTACGAACTTTTAAGTGAAAGGTTCGGGAGTTGTATTTACGCACGGGGAAGGTATTAGCACCCCACACGTCCGCCCCAAGGGACGGCAGCCTTTAATCGAATGTGCAAACATGACTTTGGTTTTTTATGTTCCCTTTTTATGTCTCTATATCCTTTATACCCTTTTTATATTTTCTCTTTTTGTGGTCGACAAGGGTGTTTCCCTTTGCTCCTACGTATTCCTCAATTTGGGATGAGAAAATCAGACCTACGTAGTTCTTTTTTATCAAGTGATTCTTTTTTACTTTAAGAGGTGATCATTTTAAGGCGTTGGACCTTAAAAATGATCCATTTTACTTAGTGAGAAAAATGAAATGACAAACTTCAAAAGCCTATTTTTATGGACGAGCTTGACTAGGAGAATTGATTTTAGCCTTTAGTTTCACTTTAGTTATTAATCAATTCGATTAAGAATGAGAAATCCCAAAGAGAAAACGTCCGATTGATTTTCCGCTTTATTTTACTAAAAGATGTCTTTTTGATTATTATATTATTTTTTACCTCTTTTTGATTTCCAACGTGGTTATGGCACGACCGAACGGTCGGAATTTATTTTAAACGAAGTTAATGGATAATACAATTCAAACGTTCGGTGGAAATTTATTTTATTTTTAAGTTAAGCGAGAAATGACTTAAGTAAAATGGCTTAAGCACGTCAACAGGGGGTATAAAAAGTAAACAAAACGAGAATAAAAATGCACGAAACACAATGTGGACCACTACGGGTACATAGAATGAATCGAAAAGCTTGGTTCGAGGTACTTACCCGTTGAAGATCGAAGAACGATGAAGAACGAATGAAGAACGTCGAAGAACGGTTGAAACCTTTGCGAAATTCTTCACGGAAAACGTTACGGAAACGTTTCGGAAGCGCCTCGGCTTAGATTTTCTTCACGGAAACGATTTTTCCAAGCAAATTCGAAAGAGAGAGAAGTGCCAAAGGGGCTGAACCCTTTTCTTCTTCACTTCCTCCCCTATTTATAGCAAAATAGGGGAGGTGGTTGCCGCCCAGCTCGCCCAGGCGAGCCAGGTTGCTTCCTCCAGAAGCAACAGCCTTCTGGAGGAATATTCTGGAGGGCCCAAGTGGGCCTGGGTGCTATTTGCACCCCCATTTTTACTAAGTACACCCCCCTCTGCTTTTTTGGTGATTCTTTTTTCGTAAAGTTACGGAAACTTACGAATTCCGTAACGATACTTGTTTTCTTTCCTTAATGTTACGGAACCTTGCAGATTACATAACCATCCCCTTTTTGACTTACGGAATGTTACGGAACCTCACTTAATTATGCAACGATGCTTCCATTTGATTTCCGGTGTGTCACGGAAACTTACGGATTGTGCATCAATATTTTTTTTGATTTTCCGGCATGTCCTGGAATTTCACAAACTGCCTAATGATGGGTGTCAAGCACCTCACAAGGACCAAAGAAAGGTCGCATTTCATCAAGCAAAGGTCCCCGGACGAAATTAGGGTATGACAGATATATCATAGGCGTCGACAATACATTCGAGTTAAACGTTATGGCTGTTTGAATTTGCTGAGAGATTCCGTGTTCAATTTCGAGTCTAGATTCCGTTTGAGAGTCTAGATATATAATGGTCGTCGATCATAAATTCGAGTCAAAGGATATGGCCAATTGAATTTGCCGTGAGCTTTCGTATTCAATTTCGCGTGTGTCGATATATTATGTTTGTGAATCGGACATCCGAGTGAAAAGTTATAGCCATTTGAATTCTCGAGAGATTTCGTTGTTCAATTTCGAGGGTCTCGATATAAGATGCACGTGAATCGGGCATCTGAGTGAAAAGTTATAATCATTTGAATATCTCGAGAGATTCCATTGTTCAATTTTGAGCGTCTCGATATATCATAGGCGTCGACAATACATTCGAGTTAAAGGTTATGGCTGTTTGAATTTGCTGAGAGATTCCGTGTTCAATTTCGAGTCTGGATTCCGTTTGAGAGTCTAGATATATAATGGTCGTCGATCATAAATTCGAGTCAAAGGATATGGCCAATTGAATTTGCCATGAGCTTTCGTATTCAATTTCGCGCGTGTCGATATATTATGTTTGTGAATCGGACATCCGAGTGAAAAGTTAACCAATTGAATTTCTCGAGCGCTTCCGTTGTACAATTTTGAGTGTCACGATATATCATGGGTGTCGATCATACATTCGAGTCAAAAGTTATTACCTTTTGAATTTTCCAGGAGCTTCGTGTTCAATTTCGAGGGTCTCGATATATGATCCAGGTGAACTAGACATCCGAGTGAAAAGTTATAGCCATTTGAATTTCTCGTGAGCTTCCGTTGTTCAATTTTGAGCGTCGATCATACATTCGAGTCAAAAGTTATGGTCGTTTGCATTTGCAGAGAGCTTATGTTGTTCAATTTTGAGCGTCTCGATATATCATTTGCGTCGATCATACATTCGAGTCAAAAGTTATGGCCATTTGAATTTGTCGAGAGCTTCCGTGTACAATTTTGAGGGTCTCGATATATGATGCATGTGAATCGGACATCCGACATAAAGTTACATCCATTTGCATTTCTCGAGAGCTTCCGTTGTTAAATTTTGAGCGTCTTAATATATCATGGCCATCGATCATACATTCGAGTCAAACGTTATGGCCGTTTGCATTTGCATAGAGCTTCCGTGTTCAATTTCGAGTGTTTCGATATATAATGCACGTCAATCAGACATCCGAGTCAAAAGTTATAGCCATTTGATTTTCTAGAGAGCTTCCGTTGTTCGATTTCGAGTGTCTAGATATATATGGGTGTCGATCATACATTCGAGTCAAAAGTTATGGCCGTTTGAATTTTCTGAGAGCTTCCGTTATTCTATTTTGAGCGTCTTGATATATCATGGACGTCAATCATACATTCGAGTCAAAAGTAATGGCTGTTCGAATTTTCCGAGAGCTTTCGTATTCAATTTTGAGCGTCTCGATATATCATGAGCGTCAATCATACATTCGAGTCAAAAGTTATGGCATTTTGCATTTGCAGAGAGCTTTCATTTTCAATTTCGAGGGTCTCGATATATGATGCACGTGAATTGGACATCTGACTTAAAAGTTATAGCCATTTGAATTTCTCGAGAGCTTCCGTTGTTCAATTTACAACGTCTCGATATATCATAGGGGCCGATCATACATCTGAGTCAAAAGTTATAGCCGTTTGCTTTTGCAGAGAGCTTCCGTGTTCAATTTCGAGGGTGTCGATAAATGATGCACGTGAATCGGATATCCGATTGAAAAGTTATACCCATTTGAATTTCTCGAGAGCTTGCGTTGTTCAATTTATAGCATCTCGATATATCATGGGCGTCGATCATACATTTGAGTCAAAAGTTATGGCCTTTTCAATTTCCCGACAGCTTTCATGTTCGATTTTGAGTGTCTCGATATATGATGCACGTGAATCGGACATTCGAGTTAAAAGTTATAGCCATTTGAATTTCTCGAGAGCTTCCATTGTTCAATTTTGAGCTTCTCGATATATCATGGGCGTCGATCATACATTATAGTCAAAGGTTATGGCCGTTTGAATTTGCCGAGAGCTTCCGTGTTCAATTTCGTGGGTCTCGATATATGATGCACGTGAATCGGACATCCGAGTGAAAATTTATAGCCATTTGAATTTCTCGAGAGCTTCCGTTGTTCAATTTTCAGTGTCTCGATATATAATCAGCGTCGATCATACATTCGAGTAAAAAGTTATGGCCGTTTGAATTTGCTGAGAGCTTCCGTGTTCAATTTCGAGGGTCTCGATATATGATCCACGTGAATCGGACATCCGAGTGAAAAGTTATAGCCATTTCAATTTCTCGAGAGCTTCCGTTGTTCAATTTTCAGTGTCTCGATATATAACCAGCGTCTGTCATACATTCGAGTCAAAAGTTATGACTGTTTGAATTTGCCAAGAGCTTCCATGTTCAATTTCGAGGGTCTCGATATAAGATGCACGTGAATCGAACATCCGAGTGAAAAGTTATAATCATTTGAATATCTCGAGAGATTCCATTGTTCAATTTTGAGCGTCTCGATATATCATAGGCATCGACAATACATTCGAGTTAAAGGTTATGGTTGTTTGAATTTGCCGAGAGATTCCGTGTTCAATTTCGAGTCTAGATTCCGTTTGAGAGTCTAGATATATAATGGGCGTCGATCATAAATTCGAGTCAAAGGATATGGCCAATTGAATTTGCCGTGAGCTTTCATATTCAATTTCGCGCGTGTCGATATATTATGTTTGTGAATCGGACATCCGAGTGAAAAGTTATACCAATTGAATTTCTCGAGCGCTTCCGTTGTACAATTTTGAGTGTCACGATATATCATGGGCGTCGATCATACATTCGAGTCAAAAGTTATTACCTTTTGAATTTTCCAGGAGCTTCGTGTTCAATTTCGAGGGTCTCGATATATGATCCAGGTGAACTAGACATCCAAGTGAAACGTTATAGCCATTTGAATTTCTCGTGAGCTTTCGTTGTTCAATTTTGAGCGTCTCCATACATCATGAGCGTCGATCATACATTCGAGTCAAAAGTTATGGTCGTTTGCATTTGCAGAGAGCTTATGTTGTTCAATTTTGAGCGTCTCGATATATCATTCGCGTCGATCATACAATCTAGTCAAAAGTTATGGCCATTTGAATTTGTCGAGAGCTTCCGTGTACAATTTTGAGGGTCTCGATATATGATGCATGTGAATCGGACATCCGACTATAAAGTTACATCCATTTGCATTTCTCGAGAGCTTCCGTTGTTAAATTTTGAGCGTCTTAATATATCATGGCCATCGATCATACATTCGAGCCAAAAGTTATGGCCGTTTGCATTTGCATAGAGCTTCCGTGTTCAATTTCGAGTGTTTCGATATATAATGCACGTCAATCAGACATCCGAGTCAAAAGTTAAAGCCATTTGATTTTCTAGAGAGCTTCCGTTGTTCGATTTCGAGTGTCTAGATATATAATGGACGTCAATCATACATTCGAGTCAAAAGTAATGGCTGTTCAAATTTTCCGAGAGCTTTCGTATTCAATTTTGAGTGTCTCGATATATCATGGGCGTCAATCATACATTCGAGTCAAAAGTTATGGCATTTTGCATTTGCAGAGAGCTTTCATTTTCAATTTTGAGGGTCTCGATATATGATGCACGTGAATTGGACATCCGACTTAAAAGTTATAGCCATTTGAATTTCTCGAGAACTTCCGTTGTTCAATTTACAACGTCTCGATATATCATAGGGGCCGATCATACATTTGAGTCAAAAGTTATAGCCGTTTGCATTTGCAGAGAGCTTCCGTGTTCAATTTTGAGGGTGTCGATAAATGATGCACGTGAATCAGATATCCGAGTGAAAAGTTATACCCATTTTAATTTCTCGAGAGCTTTCGTTGTTCAATTTATAGCGTCTCGATATATCATGGGCGTCGATCATACATTTGAGTCAAAAGTTATGGCCTTTTCAATTTCCCGAGAGCTTTCATGTTCGATTTTGAGTGTCTCGATATATGATGCACGTGAATCGGACATTCGAGTTAAAAGTTATAGCCATTTAAATTTCTCGAGAGCTTCCATTGTTCAATTTTGAGCGTCTCAATATATCATGGGCGTCGATCATACATTCTAGTCAAAAGTTATGGCCGTTTGTATTCGCAGAGAGCTTTTGTGTTCAATTTCGAGGGTTTCGATATATGATGCACGTGAATCAGACATCCGAGTGAAATGTTATAGCCATTTGATTTTCTAGAGAGGTTCTGTTGTTCAATTTTGAGCGTCTCGATATATGATGGGCGTAAATCATACATTCGAGTCAAAAGTTATGGCCGTTTGCATTTGCTGAGAGCTTCTGTGTTCAATTTCAAGGGTCTCGATATATGATGCACGTGAATCGGACATCCGAGTGAAAAGATATAGCCATTTGAATTTCTGGAGAGCTTTTGTTGTTCAATTTTGAGCGTCTCGATATATCAAGGGCGTCAATCATACATTCGAGTCAAAAGTAGTGGCCATTTGAATTTTCCAAGAGGTTCCGTTGTTCAATTTTGAGCTTCTCGATATATCATGGGCGTCGATCATACATTCGAGTCAAAGGTTATGGCCATTTGAATTTTCTGAGAGCTTCCGTTGTTCAATTTTGTCCGTCTCGATATATCAAGGGCGTCGATCATACATTCAAGTCAAAAGTTAGGGTCGTTTGAATTTTCCAAGAGCTTCCGTGTTCAACTTTGAAGGTCTGGATATATGATGCACGTGAATCAGACAACCGAGTGGAAAGTTATAGCCATTTGAATTTCTCGAGAGCTTCCGTTGTTCAATTTTGAGCGTCTAGATATATAATGGGTGTCAATCAAACATTCGAGTCAAAAGTTATGGCCATTTGAATTTGCAGATAGCTTTCATGTTCAATTTCGAGGGTCTCGATATATGATGCACGTGAATCGGACATCCGAGTCAAAAGTTATAGCCATTTGAATTTCTAAAGAGCTTCGGTTGTTCAATTTTGAGCGTCTGGATATATCACGGGCGTCGACAATACATTCGGGTCAAAGGCTATGGCCGTTTGAATTTGCCGAGAGATTCCATGTTCAATTTCGAGGATCTCAATATAAGCTGCACGTGAATCGGACATCCGAGTGAAACGTTATAGCCATTTGAATTTCTCGAGAGCTTCTGTTGTTCAATTTTGAGCGTCTCGATATATAATCGGCGTCGATCATAAATTTGAGTCAAAGGTTATGGCCGTTTTAATTTGCCGAGAACTTCCTTGTTCAACTTCGAGGGTCAAGATATATTAAGCGCGTGAATCGGACATCCGAGTGAAAAGTTATAGCCATTTGAATTTCTTGAGAGGTTCTGTTGTTCAATTTGGAGCGCCTCGATATATAATCGGCGTCGATCATACATTTGAGTCAAAAGTTATGGTCGTTTGAATTTCCCAAGAGCTTCCATGTTCAATTTCGAGGGTCTCGATATATTATGCGCGTGAATCAGACATCCGAGTGAAAAGTTATAGCCATTTGAATTTCTCAAGAGCTTTTGTTGTTCAATTTTGAGCGTCTCGATATATCGTGGGCGTCGATCATGCATTCGAGTCAAAAGTTGTGGCCATTTGAACTTGCCGAGAGCTTCTGAGTTCAATTTCGAGTGTCTCGATATATGATGCACGTGAATCGGACATCCGAGTGAAAAGTTATAGCCATTTGAATTTCTCGACAGCTTTTGTTGTTTTATTTTGAGCATCTCGATATATTATGGACGTCGGTCATACATTCTAGTCAATGGTTATGGCCGTTTGAATGTGCCGAGAGCTTCCGTGTTCAATTTCGAGGGTCTCGATATATGATGCACGTGAATCGGACATCCGAGTGAAACGTTATAGCCATTTGAATTTCTCGAGAGCATTTGTTGTTTAATTTTGAACGTCTCAATATATCATGGGCGTCAACAATACATTCGAGTCAAAGGTTATAGCCATTTGAATTTCTTGAGAGATTCGATTTTACAATTTTGAGAGGCTCGATATATCATGGGCATCGACCATACATTCGCGTGAAAAGTTATGCCCGTTTGAATTTGTCGAGAGTTTCCGTGTTCAATTTCGTCTGTCTCGATAGATGATGCACGTGAATCGGACATCCGAGTGAAAAGTTATAGCCATTTGAATTTCTTGAGAGCATCGATGTTTCAATTTTGAGAGGTTCGATATATCATGGGCGTCGACCATACATTCGAGTGAAAAGTTATGCCCGTTGGAATTTGTCAAAAATTTCCGTCTTCAATGTCGTGGGTCTCAATAGATGATACACGTGAATCGGACATCCGAGTGAAAAGTTCTAGCCATTTGAATTTCTCGAGAGATTTTGTTGTTCAATTTTCAGCGTCTCGATATATCATGGGCGTCGATTTATACATTCGAGTTAAAGGTTATGGCCGTTTGAATTTCCCGAGAGCTTTCGTGGGTCTCAATATATGATGCACGTGAATCGGACATCCGAGTGAAAAGTTATAGCCATTTGAATTTCTCGAGAGCTTCTGTTGTTTAATCTTGAGCGTCTCGATATATCATGGGCGTCGATCATTCAATCAAGTCAAAATTTATGGCTGTTTGAATTTTCCGAGAGCTTCCTTATTCAATTTCTAGGGTCTCGATATGTGATGCATTTGAATTGGACATCCGCGTGAAACATTATAGCCATTTTGAATTTCTCGAGAGCTTCCGTTTCTCAATTTTGAGCGTCTCGATATATCGTGGGCGTCGATCATAGATACGAGTCAAAAGTTATGGCCGTTTGAATTTACCGAGAGCTTTCGTGTTCAATTTCGAAGGTCTCGATATATGATGCACGTGAATCGAACATCCGAGTGAAACGTTATAGACAGTTGAATTTCTCGAGAGCTTCTGTCGTTCAGTTTTGAGCGTCTCGATATATAATCGGCACTGATCATACATTCAGGTCAAAAGTTATGGTCGTTCGAATTTTCCGAGAACTTCCATGTTCGACTTCGACAGTCTATACATATTAAGCCCGTCAATAGGACATCCAAGTAAAACGTTTTAGTCATTTCAATTTCTTGAGAGATTCCGTTTTTCAATTTTGAGAGTCTCGATATATCATGGACATCGATCATACATTCTTGTCAAAGGTTATGGCCGTTTGAATATGCCGAGAGCTTCCATGTTCAATTTCGAGGGTCTCGATATATGATGCACGTGAATCGGATATCCGAGTGAAAAGTTATAGCCATTTGAATTTCTCGAGAGCTTCCGTTGTTCAATTTTCAGTGTCTCGATATATAATCAGCGTCAATCATACATTCGAGTCAAAAGTTATGGCTGTTTGAATTTGCCGAGAGCTTGCGTGTTCAATTTCGACGGTCTTGATATATGATGCACGTGAATCGGACATCCGTGTGAAACATTATAGCCATTTGAATTTCTTGAGAGCTTCCGTTTCTTAATTAGGAGCGTCTCGATATATCGTGGGTGTCGATCATACATACGAGTCAAAAGTTATGGCCGTTTGAATTTGCCGAGAGCTTCCGTGTTCAATTTCGAGGGTCTCGATATATGATGCCTGTGAATCGAACATCCGAGTGAAAAGATATAGCCATTTGAATTTCTCGTGAGATTCCATTTTTCAATTTTGAGCTTCTCGATACATCATGGGCATCGATCATACTTTCGAGTCAAAGGTTATGGCCATTTGAATTTGCCGAGAGCTTCCGTGTTCATTTTCGAGGGTCTCGATATATGATGCACGTGAATCGGACATCCGAGTGAAAAGTTATAGCCATTTGAATTTTCGAGAGCTTCCGTTGTTTAATTTTCAGTTTCTCGATTTATAATCAGCGTCGATCATACATTCGAGTCAAAAGTTATGGCCGTTTGAATTTGGTGAGAGCTTCTGTGTTCAATTTCGAGGGTCTCGATATATGATGCAGGTGAATCGGACATCCGAGTGAAAAGATATAGCCATTTGAATTTCTCAAGAGCTTCTGTTGTTCAATTTTGAGCGTCTCCATATATCATGAGCGTCGACAATACATTCGAGTTAAAGGTTATGGCCGTTTGAATTTGTTATAGCCATTTGAATTTTTCGAGAGCTTCTGTTGTTCAATTTTCAGTGTCCCGATATATAATCAGCGTCGATCATACATTCGAGTCAAAAGTTATGGCCGTTCGAATTTGCCGAGAGCTTCCGTGTTCAATTTCGAGGGTCTCGATATATGATACATGTGAATCGAACATCCGAGTGAAAAGATATAGCCATTTGAATTTCTCGAGAGCTTCTGTTGTTTAATTTTGAGCGTCTCGATATATCTTGGGCGTCGATCATACAATCGATTCAAAAGTCATGGCTGTTTGAATTTGCCGAGAGCTTCCTTATTCAATGTCGAGGGTCTCGATATATGATGCATGTGAATCGGACATCCGAGTGAAAAGTTATAGCCATTTGAATTTCTCGAGAGCTTCCGTTGTTTAATTTTCAGTTTCTCGATTTATAATCAGCGTCGATCATACATTCGAGACAAAAGTTATGGCCGTTTGCATTTGTAGAGAGCTTCTGTGTTCAATTTTGAGTATTTCGATATATGATGCACGTGAATCGGACATCCGAGTGAAAAGTTACAGCCATTTGATTTTCTAGAGAGCATCCGTTGTTCGATTTGGAGTGTCTAGATATATCATGGGCGTCGATCATTCATTCCAGTCAAAAGTTATGCCCGTTTGCATTGGCCGAGAGCTTCCGTGTTCAATTTCAAGGGTCTCGATATATGATGCACGTGAATCAGACATTCGAGTGAAAAGTTATAGCCATTAGAATTTCTCGAGAGCTTCCGCTGTTCAATTTTGAGTGTCTAGATATATCATGGGCGTCGATCATACATTCGAGTCAAAAGTTATGGCTGTTTGAATTTGCCGAGAAATTCCGTTGTTCAGTTTTTAGCGTCTCGATTTATCAGGGGCGTCAATCAAACATTCGAGTCAAAAGTAATGGCCGTTTGAATTTTCCGAGAGCTTCCGTATTAAATTTTGAGCGTCTCGATATATGATGGGCGTCGATCATACATTGAGTCAAAAGTTATGGCCGTTGAGAGCTTCCGTGTTCAATTTCGAGGGTCTCGATATATGATGCACGTGAATCGGAGATCCGAGTGAAAAGTTATAGCCATTTGAATTTCTTGAGAGCTTCTGTTGTTCAATTTTGAGCGTCTCGATATATCAAGGGCGTCAATCATACATTCGAGTCAAAAGTAGTGGCCTTTTGAATTTTCCGAGAGCTTCCGTATTCAATTTTGAGCGTCAAGATATATCATGGGCGTCGATCATACATTCGATTCAAAATTTATGGCCGTTTGGATTTGTCGAGAGCATCCGTGTTCAATTTTGAGGTTCTCGATATATTATGCACGTGAATCGTACATCTGAGTGAAAAGTTATAGCCATCTGAATTTCGCAAGAGCTTCCATTCTTAAATTTTGAGTGTCCTGATATATCATGGGTGTCGATCATGCATTCGTGTCAAAAGTTATGACCTTTTGATTTTTTCGAGAGCTTTAGTGTTCAATTTCGAGGGTCTCGATATATGATGCACACGAATCGAACATTCGAGTGAAAAGTTATAGCCATTTGAATTTCTCGAGAGCTTCCGGTGTTCAATTTTGAGAGTCTAGATATATAATGGGCGTCGATCATAAATTCGAGTCAAAGAATATGGCCATTTGAATTTGCCATGAGCTTTCGTATTCAATTTCGCGCATGTCGATATATTATGTTTGTGAATCGGACATCCGAGTGATAAGTTATACCAATTGAATTTCTCGAGCGCCTCCGTTGTACAATTTTGAGTGTAACGATATATCATGGGCGTCGATCATACATTCGAGTCAAAAGTTATTACCTTTTGAATTTTCCAGGAGCTTCGTGTTCAATTTTGAGGTTCTCGATATATGATCCAGGTGAATTAGACATCCGAGTGAAAAGTTATAGCCATTTGAATTTCTCGTGAGCTTCCGTTGTTCAATTTTGAGCGTCTCGATACATCATGAGCGTCGATCATACATTCGAGTCAAAAGTTATAGCCGTTGGCATTTGCAGGGAGCTTCTGTTGTTGAATTTTGAGCGTCTCGATATATCATTCGCGTCGATCATACATTCGAGTCAAAATTTATGGCCATTTGAAATTGTCGAGAGCTTCCGTGTACAATTTTGAGGGTCTCGATATATGATGCATGTGAATCGGACATCCGACTATAAAGTTACATCCATTTGCATTTCTCGAGAGCTTCCGTTGTTCAATTTTAAGTGTCTTAATATATCATGGCTATCGATCATACATTCGAGTCAAAATTTATGGCCTTTTGTATTTGCATAGAGCTTCCGTGTTCAATTTTGAGTGTTTCGATATATAATGCACGTGAATCAGACATCCGAGTCAAAAGTTATAGCCATTTGATTTTCTAGAGAGCTTCCGTTGTTCGATTTCGAGCGTCTAGATATACAATGGGTGTCGATCATTCATTCGAGTCGAAAGTTATGGCCGTTGGAATTTTCTGAGAGCTTCCGTTGTTCTATTTCGAGCGTCTCAATATATCATGGGCGTCAATCATACATTCGAGTCAAAAGTAATGGCTGTTCGAATTTTCCGAGTTTTTTCGTATTCAATTTTGAGCATCTCGATATATCATGGGCGTCAATCATACATTCGAGTCAAAAGTTATGGCATTTTGCATTTGCAGAGAGCTTCCGTTTTCAATTTCGAGGGTCTCGATATATGATGCACGAGAATTGGAAATCCGACTGAAAAGTTATAGCCATTTGAATTTCTCGAGAGCTTCCATTGTTCAATTTACAGCGTCTCGATATATCATGGGCGCCGATCATACATTTGAGTCAAAAGTTAAGGCCTTTTCAATTTCCCGAGAGCTTTCATGTTCGATTTTGAGTGTCTCGATATATGATGCATGTGAATCGGACATTCGAGTTAAAAGTTATAGCCATTGAAATTTCTTGAGAGCTTCCATTGTTCAATTTTGAGCGTCTCAATATATCATGGGCGTCGATCATACATTCGAGTCAAAAGTTATGGCCGTTTGCATTTGTAGAGAGCTTCCGTGTTCAATTTCGAGGGTTTCGATATATGATGCACGTGAATCAGACATCCGAGTGAAATGTTATAGCCATTTGGTTTTCTAGAGAGCTTTCGTTGTTCAATTTTGAGCGTCTCGATATATGATGGGCGTCAATCATACATTCGAGTCAAAAGTTATTGGACATCTGTGTGAAAAGTTATGACCACTCGAATTTCTCAATAGCTTTCGTTGTTCAATTTCGAGCGTCTCGATATGTTATGTCCCCAAATCGAACATCCGAGTGAAATGTTATGACAATTCGAATTTGTCGAGAGCTTCCATTGTTCAATTTCGAGCGTCTGGATATATTATATCCCCGAATCGGACATCCGAGTGAAATGTTATGACCATTCGAACTTCTCGAGAGCTTCCGTTGTTCTATTTCGAGCGTCTGGATATATTATGTCCCCGAATCGGACATCCGAGTGAAATGTTATGACCATTCGAATTTCTCGAGAACTTCTATTGTTCAATTTCGAGCGTCTAGATGAGTTATGTCCCCGAATCGGAGATCTGTGTGAAAATAAATGACCATTCGAATATGTCGAGAGCTTCCGTTGTTTAATTTCAAGCGTCTTGATATATTATGTCCCCGAATCGGACATCTGTGTGAAAAGTTATGATGATTCGAACTCGTCGACAGCTTCCGTTGTTCAATTTCGAGCGTCTCGATATATTATGTCCCTGAATCGAACATCCGAGTGAAATGTTATGACCATTCGAATTTGTTGAGAGCTTCCGTTGTTCAATTTCGAGCGTCTAGATGAGTTATGTCCCCGAATCGGACATCCGTGTGAAATTTTATGACCATTCAAATTTGTCAAGTGCTTCCACTGTTCAATTTTGAGCGTCCTGATATATTATGTCCCAAAATCGGACATCCGTGTGAAATGTTATAACCATACGAATTTCTTGAGAGCTTCCATTGTTCAATTTCGAGTGTCTAAATGAGTTATGTCCCCGAATCGGAAATCCGTTTGAAACGTTATGACCATTCGAATTTATCGAGAGCTTCCGTTGTTCAATTTCGAGCGTCTAGATGAGTTATGTCCCCGAATCGGGCATCCGAGTGAAATGTTATGACCATTCGAATATCTCGAGAGCTTCCGTTGTTCAATTTCGAGCGTCTGCATATATTATGTTCCCTAATCGGACATCTGAGTGAAATGTTATGACCATTCGAATTTCTCGAGAGATTCCGTTGTTCAATTTCTAGCGTCTAGATGAGTTATGTCCCCGAATTGGACATCCGTGTGAAATTTTATGACCATTCGAGTTTGTCGAGAGCTTCCGTTGTTCAATTTCGAGCGTTTGCATATATTATGTCCCCGAATCAGACATCCGAGTGAAATGTTATGACCATTCGAATTTTTCGAGAGCTTCTATTGTTCAATTTCGAGCGTCTAGATGACTTATGCCCTCGAATCGGACATCCGAGTGAAATGTTATGACCATTCAAATTTCTCGAGAGTTTCTGTTGTTGAATTTCGAGTGTCTAGATGAGTTATGTCCCCGAATCGGAGATCTGTGTGAAAAGTAATGACCATTCAAATATGTCGAAGCTTCCGTTGTATAATTTCGAGCGTCTTGATATATTATGTCCCCGAATCGGACATCTGTGTGAAAAGTTATGATGATTCAAATTCGTCGACAGCTTCCGTTGTTCTATTTCGAGCGTCTCAATAGATTATGTCCCCGAATCGGACATCCGAGTGAAATGTTATGACCATTGGAATTTCTCGAGAGCTTCCGTTGTTCAATCTCGAGCGTCTAGATGAGTTATGTCCCCGAATCGGACATCCGAGTGAAATGTTATGACCATTCGAATTTCTAGAGAGCTTGCGTTGTTCAATTTCGAGCATCTCGATATATTATGTCCCCGAATCGAACATCCGAGTGAAATGTTATGACCATTCGAATTTCTCGAGACCTTCCGTTGTTCAATTTCAAGCGTCTGGATGAGTTATGTCTCCGAATCGGACATCTGTGTGAAATGTGATGACCATTCGAATTTCTCGAGAGCTTGCGTTGTTCAATTTCGAGCATCTCGATATATTATGTCCCCGAATCAAACATCCGAGTGAAATGTTATCACCATTCGAATTTCTCGAGACCTTCTGTTGTTCAATTTCAAGTGTCTAGATGAGTTATGTCCCCGAATCGGACATCTGTGTGAAAAGTTATGACCATTAGAATTTCTCGAGAGCTTTAGTTGATCAATTTCGAGCGTCTCGATATATTATGTCCGCGAATCGGACATCCGAGTGAAATGTTATGACCATTCGAATTTCTCGAGAGCTTCCTTTGTTCAATTTCGAGCGTCTGGATATATTATGTCCCCGAATCGGACATCCGAGTGAAATGTTATGACCATTCGAATTTGTCGAGAGCTTCCGTTGTTCAATTTCAAGCGTCTAGATGAGTTATGTCCCCGAATTGGACATCTGTGTGAAAAGTTATGACCACTCGAATTTCTCAAGAGCTTTCGTTGTTCAATTTCGAGCATCTCGATATATTATGTCCCCGAATTGAACATCCGAGTGAAATGTTATGACCATTCGAATTTGTCGAGAGCTTCCATTGTTCAATTTCGAGCGTCTGGATATATTATGTCCCCGAATCGGACATCCGAGTGAAATGTTATGACCATTCGAATTTCTCGAGAGCTTCTATTGTTCAATTTCGAGAGTCTAGATGAGTTATGCCCTCGAATCGGACATCCAAGTGAAATGTTATGACCATTCAAATTTCTCGAGAGTCTCTGTTGTTTAGATTCGAGTGTCTAGATGTGTTAAGTCCCCGAATCGGGGATCTGTGTGAAAAGTAATGACCATTCGAATATGTCGACAACTTCCGTTGTTTAATTTCGAGCGTCTTGATATATTATGTCCCCAAATCGGACATCTGTGTGAAAAGTTATGATGATTCGAATTCGTCGACATCATCCGTTGTTCGATTTCGAGCATCTCGATATATTATGTCCCTTAATCGAACATCCGAGTGAAATGTTATGACCATTCGAATTTGTTGAGAGCTTCCATTGCTCAATTTCGAGCGTCTGAATATATTATGTCCCCGAATCGGACATCCTAGTGAAATGTTATGACCATTCGAATTTCTTGAGAGCTTCCATTGTTCAATTTCGAGCGTCTCGATATATTATGTCCCCGAATCGAACATCCGAGTGAAATGTTATGACCATTGGAATTTCTCGAGCACTTCCATTGTTCAATTTCAAGCGACTAGATGAGTTATGTCCCCGAATTGGACATCTGTGTGAAAAGTTATGACCACTCGAATTTCTCAAGAGCTTTCGTTGTTCAATTTCGAGCGTCTCGATATGTTATGTCCCCAAATCGAACATCCGAGTGAAATGTTATGACAATTCGAATTTGTCGAGAGCTTCCATTGTTCTAT
This sequence comes from Glycine max, assembly GCF_000004515.6. Taxonomy (NCBI): domain Eukaryota; kingdom Viridiplantae; phylum Streptophyta; class Magnoliopsida; order Fabales; family Fabaceae; genus Glycine; species Glycine max. The sequence goes on along the minus strand of NC_038249.2, from coordinate 3,480,779 downwards.
TTCGAGCGTCTGGATATATTATGTCCCTGAATCGGACATCCGAGTGAAATGTTATGACCATTCGAATTTCTCGAGAACTTCTATTGTTCAATTTCGAGCGTCTAGATGAGTTATGTCCCCGAATCGGAGATCTGTGTGAAAATAAATGACCATTCGAATATGTCGAGAGCTTCCGTTGTTTAATTTCAAGCGTCTTGATATATTATGTCCCCGAATCGGACATCTGTGTGAAAAGTTATGATGATTCGAATTCGTCGACAGCTTCCGTTGTTCAATTTCGAGCGTCTCGATATATTATGTCCCTGAATCGAACATCCGAGTGAAATGTTATGACCATTCGAATTTTTTGAGAGCTTCCGTTGTTCAATTCCGAGCGTCTAGATGAGTTATGTCCCCGAATCGGACATCCGTGTGAAATTTTATGACCATTCGAATTTGTCAAGTGCTTCCACTGTTCAATTTTGAGCGTCCTGATATATTATGTCCCAAAATCGGACATCCGTGTGAAATGTTATAACCATACGAATTTCTTGAGAGCTTCCATTGTTCAATTTCGAGTGTCTAAATGAGTTATGTCCCCGAATCGGAAATCCGTTTGAAACGTTATGACCATTCGAATTTATCGAGAGCTTCCGTTGTTCAATTTCGAGCGTCTAGATGAGTTATGTCCCCGAATCGGGCATCCGAGTGAAATGTTATGACCATTCGAATATCTCGAGAGCTTCCGTTGTTCAATTTCGAGCGTCTGCATATATTATGTTCCCTAATCGGACATCTGAGTGAAATGTTATGACCATTCGAATTTCTCGAGAGATTCCGTTGTTCAATTTCTAGCGTCTAGATGAGTTATGTCCCCGAATTGGACATCCGTGTGAAATTTTATGACCATTCGAGTTTGTCGAGAGCTTCCGTTGTTCAATTTCGAGCGTTTGCATATATTATGTCCCCGAATCAGACATCCGAGTGAAATGTTATGACCATTCGAATTTCTCGAGAGCTTCTATTGTTCAATTTCGAGCGTCTGGATGAGTTATGCCCTCGAATCGGACATCCGAGTGAAATGTTATGACCATTCAAATTTCTCGAGAGTTTCTGTTGTTCAATTTCGAGTGTCTAGATGAGTTATGTCCCCGAATCGGAGATCTGTGTGAAAAGTAATGACCATTCAAATATGTCGACAGCTTCCGTTGTTTAATTTCGAGCGTCTTGATATATTATGTCCCCGAATCGGACATCTGTGTGAAAAGTTATGATGATTCGAATTCGTCGACAGCTTCCGTTGTTCTATTTCGAGCGTCTCGATAGATTATGTCCCCGAATCGGACATCCGAGTGAAATGTTATGACCATTGGAATTTCTCGAGCACTTCCGTTGTTCAATTTCAAGCGTCTAGATGAGTTATGTCCCCGAATTGGACATCTGTGTGAAAAGTTATGACCACTCGAATTTCTCAAGAGCTTTCGTTGTTCAATTTTGAGCATCTCGATATATTATGTGACCGAATTGAACATCCGAATGAAATGTTATGACCATTCGAATTTGTCGAGAGCTTCCATTGTTCAATTTCGAGCGTCTGGATATATTATGTCCCCGAATCGGACATCCGAGTGAAATGTTATGACCATTCGAAATTCTCGAGAGCTTCAATTGTTCAATTTCGAGCGTCTAGATGAGTTATGCCCACGAATCGGACATCCAAGTGAAATGTTATGACCATTCAAATTTCTCGAGAGTTTCTGTTGTTTAGATTCGAGTGTCTAGATGTGTTAAGTCCCCGAATCGGAGATCTGTGTGAAAAGTAATGACCATTCGAATATGTTCGAGAGCTTCCGTTGTTTAATTTCGAGCGTCTTGATATATTATGTCCCCGAATCGGACATCTGTGTGAAAAGTAATGAGGATTCGAATTCGCCGACAACTTCCGTTGTTCTATTTCGAGCGACTCGATAGATTATGTCCCCGAATCGGACATCCGAGTGAAATGTTATGACCATTAGAATTTGTCGAGCGCTTCCGTTGTTCAATTTCAAGCGTCTAGATGAGTTATGTCCCCGAATCGGACATCCGTGTGAAATTTTATGACCATTCGAATTTCTCGAGAACTTTTGGTGTTCAATTTCGAGCGTCTCGATATATTATGTCCCTGAATCGAACATCTGAGTGAAATGTTATGACCATTCGAATTTGTTGAGAGCTTCCATTGTTCAATTTCGAGCGCCTAAATATATTATGTCCCCGAATCCGACATCCTAGTGAAATGTTATGACCATTCGAATATCTAGAGAGATTCCGTTGTTCAATTTCGAGCGTCTAGATGAGTTATGTCCCGAAATCGGACATCCGTGTGAAATTTTATGACCATTCGAATTTGTCGAGAGCTTCCGATGTTCAATTTTGAGCGTCCTGATATATTATGTCCCAAAATCGGACATCCGTGTGAAATGTTATCACCATTCGAATTTCTCGAGAGCTTTCGTTGTTCAATTTCGAGTGTCTAGATGAGTTATGTCCCCGAATCGGAAATCCGTGTGAAATGTTATGACCATTCGAATTTCTCGAGACTTTCCGTTGTTCAATTTCGAGCGCCTAGATTATTTATGTCCCCGAATCGGACATCCGAGTGAAATGTTATGACCATTCGAATTTCTAGAGAGATTACGTTGTTCAATTTCGAGCGTCTAGATGAGTTAAGTTCCCGAATCGGACGATCCGTGTGAAATGTTATGACCATTCGAATGTGTCGAGAGCTTCCGATGTTAAATTTTGAGCGTCTTGATATATTATGTCCCAGAATCGGACATCCGTGTGAAATGTTATGACCATTCGAATTTCTCAAGAGCTTCCGTTGTTCAATTTCGAGCGTCTAGATGAGTTATGTCCCCGAATCGGAAATCACGTGTGAAATGTTATGACCATTCGAATTTCTCGAGACCTTCCGTTGTTCAATTTCGAGCGTCTGGATATATTATGTCCCCGAATCGGACATCGCGAGTGAAATGTTATGACCATTCGAATTTCTCGAGAGCTTCCGTTGTGCACTTTCGAGCGTCTGGATATATCATGTCCCCGAATCGGACATCCGAGTGAAATGTTATGACCATTCGAATTTCTCGAGAGCTTCCGTTGTGCAATTCCGAGCGTCTAGATGAGTTATGTCCCCGAATCGGACATCCGTGTGAAATGTTATGACCATTCAAATTTGTCGAGAGCTTCCGTTGTGCAATTTAGAGCGTCCTGATATATTATGTCTCCGAATCGGATATCCGTGTGAAATGTTATGACCATTCGAATTTCTCGAGAGCTTCCGTTGTGTACTTTCGAGCGTCTACCTGAGTTATGTCCCTGAATCGGACATCCGTGTGAAATGTAATGACCATTCGAATTTCTCGAGAGCTTCCGTTGTGCACTTTCGAGCGTCTAGATGAGTTATGTCCCCGAATCGGAGATCCGTGTGATAAGTTATGACCATTCGAATTGGTCGAGAGCTTCCGTTGTGCAATTTCGAGCGTCCTGATCGTTTATGTCCCCGAATCGAACATCTGTGTGAAACAGTTATGACCATTCGAATTTGTCGAGAGCTTCCGTTGTTCTATTTCGAGCGTCAAGATAGATTATGTCCCTGAATCGGACATCCCAGTGAAATGGTATGACCATTGGAATTTCTCGAGCACTTCCGTTGTTCAATTTCAAGCGTCTAGATGAGTTATGTCCCCGAATTGGACATCTGTGTGAAAAGTTATGACCATTCGAATTTCGCAAGAGCTTTCGTTGTTCAATTTCGAGCGTCTCGATATATTATGTCCCTGAATCAAATATCCGAGTGAAATATTATGACCATTCGAATTTGTCGAGAGCTTCCATTATTCAATTTCGAGCGTCTGGATATATTATGTTCCCGAATCGGACATCCGAGTGAAATGTTATGACCATTCGAATTTCTCGAGACCTTCCGTTGTTCAATTTCGAGCGTCTAGATGATTTATGTCCCCGAATCGGACATCCGTGTGAAACGTTATGACCATTCAAATTTGTCGAGAGCTTCCGCTGTTCAATTTTGAGCGTCCTGATATATTATGTCCCAAAATCGAACATCCGTGTGAAATGTTATAACCATTCGAATTTCTCGAGAGCTTTCGTTGTTCAATTTCGAGTGTCTAGATGAGCTATGTCCCCCGAATCGGACATCCGTGTGAAATGTTATGACCATTCGAATTTCTCGAGAGCTTCCGTTGTTCAATTTCGAGCGTCTAGATATATTTATGTCCCCGAATCGGACATCCTGAGTGAAATGTTATGACCATTCGAATTTCTCGAGACCTTCCGTTGTTCAATTTCTAGCGTCTAGATGTATTTATGTCCCCGAATCGGACATCCGTGTGAAACGTTATGACCATCGAATTCGTCGAGAGCTTCCGCTGTTCAATTTTGAGCGTCGTGATATATATGTCCCTAATTGGACATCCGTGTGAAATATTATGACCATTCGAATTTCTCGAGAGCTTCCGTTGTTCAATTTCGAGCGTCTAGATGTGTTATGTCCCCGAATCGGACATCCGTGTGAAAAGTTATTACCATTCGAATTTGTCGAGAGCTTCCGTTGTTCAATTTCGAGCGTTTGGATGAGTTATGTCCCCGAATCGGACATCCGAGTGAAATGTTATGACCATTCGAATTTCTCGAGAGCTTCCGTTGTTCAATTTCGAGCGTCTGCATATATTATGTCCCCGAATCGGACATCCGAGTGAAATGTTATGACCATTCGAATTTCTCGAGACCTTCCGTTGTTCAATTTCGAGCGTCTAGATGATTTATGTCCCCGAATCGGACATCCGTGTGAAACGTTATGACCATTCGAATTTGTCGACAGCTTCCGTTGTTCAATTTTGAGCGTCTCGATATATTATGTCCCCGAATCGGACATCCGTGTGAAATGTTATGACCATTCGAATTTCTCGAGACCTTCCGTTGTTCAATTTCGAGCGCCTAGATTATTTATGTCCCCGAATCGGACATCCGAGTGAAATGTTATGACCATTCGAATTTCTCGAGAGTTTCCGTTGTTCAATTTTGAGCGTCTAGATGAGTTATGTCCCCGAATCAGAGATCTGTGTGAAAAGTAATGACCATTCGAATATGTCGAGAGCTTCCGTTGTTTAATTTTGAGCGTCTTGATGAGTTATGTCCCCGAGTCGGAGATCTGTGTGAAAAGTAATGACCATTCGAATATGTCGAGAGCTTCCGTTGTTTAATTTTGAGCGTCTTGATGAGTTATGTCCTCGAATCGGACATCCGAGTCAAATGTTATGACCATTCGAATTTCTCGAGAGTTTCCGTTGTTCAATTTCGAGCGTCTAGATGAGTTATGTCCCCGAATCGGAGATCTGTGTGAAAAGTAATGACCATTCGAATATGTCGAGAGCTTCCGTTTTTTAATTTCGAGCGTCTTGATGAGTTATGTCCCCGAATCGGACATCTGTGTGAAAAGTTATGACCATTCGAATTTATCGAGAGCATCCGTTTTTAAATTTCGAGCGTCTAGATGTGTTATGTACCCGAATCGGAAATCTGTGTGAAAACTTATGACCATTCGAATTTGTCGAGAGCTTCCGTTGTTTAATTCCGACCGTCTTGTTATATTATGTCCCCGAATCGGACATCCGAGTGAAAAGTTATGACCATTCGAATTTCTCAAGAGCTTTCGTTGTTCAATTTCGAGCGTCTCGATATATTATGTCCCCGAATCGAACATCCGAGTGAAATGTTTTGACCATTCGAATTTCTCGAGACCTTCCGTTGTTCAATTTCGACCGTCTAGATGAGTTATGTTCTCGAATCGGACATCTGTGTGAAAAGTTATGACCATTCGAGTTTCTCGAGATCTTTTGTTGTTCGATTTCGAGCGTCTCGATATATTATGTCCCTGAATCGAACATCTGAATGAAATGTTATGACCATTCGAATTTGTTGAGAGCTTCCATTGTTCAATTTCGAGCGTCTGAATATATTATGTCCCCGAATCGGAAATCCTAGTGAAATGTTATGACCATTCGAATTTCTCGAGAGCTTCCGTTGTTCAATTTCGAGCATCTAGATGAGTTATGTCCCAAAATCGGACATCCGTGTGAAATGTTATGACCATTCGAATTTGTTGAGAGCTTCCGTTGTTCAATTTCGAGCGTCTAGATGAGGTATATCCCCGAATCGGACATCCGAGTGAAATGTTATGACCATTCGAATTTCTCGAGAGCTTCTATTGTTCAATTTCGAGCGTCTAGATGAGTTATGTCTTCGAATCGGACATCCGAGTGAAATGTTATGACCATTCGAATTTCTCGAGAGTTTCCGTTGTTCAATTTCGAGCGTGTAGATGAGTTATGTCCCCGAATTGGAGATCTGTGTGAAAAGTAATGACCATTCGAATATGTCGAGAGCTTCCGTTGTTTAATTTCGAGCGTCTTGATATATTATGTCCCCGAATCGAACATCTGTGTGAAAGGTTATGATGATTCGAATTCGTCGACAGTTTCCGTTGTTCTATTTCGAGCGTCTCGATAGATTATGTCCCCGAATCGGACATCCGAGTGAAATGTTATGACCATTCGAATTTCTCGAAGAGCTTCCGTTGTTCGATTTCGAGTGTTTGGATATATTATGTCCCCGAATCGGACATCCGAGTGAAATGTCATGACTATTCGAATTTCTCGAGAGCTTCTATTGTTCAATTTTAAGCGTCTAGATGAGTTATGCCCTCGAATCGGACATCCGAGTGAAATGTTATGACTATTCGAATTTCTCGAGAGTTTTCGTTGTTCAATTTCGAGTGTCTAGATGAGTTATGTCCCCGAATCGGAGATCTGTTTGAAAAGTAATGACCATTCGAATATGTCGAGAGCTTCCGTTGTTTAATTTCGAGCTCCTAGATTATTTATGTCCCCAAATCGGACATCCGAGTGAAATGTTATGACCATTCGAATTTCTCGAGAGCTTCCGTTGTTCAATTTCGAGCGTCTAGATGTGTTATGTCCCCAAATCGGAAATCCGTGTGAAAAGTTATGACCATTCGAATTTGTCGAGAGATTCCGTTGTTCAATTTCGAGCGTCTAGATGAGTTATGTCCCCGAATCGGAAATCCGTGTGAAATGTTATGACCATTCAAATTTCTCGAGACCTTCCGTTGTTCAATTTCGAGCGCCTAGATTATTTATGTCCCCGAATCGGAGATCTGTTTGAAAAGTAATGACCATTCGAATATGTCGAGAGCTTCCGTTGTTTAATTTCGAGCGTCTTGATATATTATGTCCCCGAATCGAACATCTGTGTGAAAGGTTATGATGATTCGAATTCGTCGACAGTTTCCGTTGTTCTATTTCGAGCGTCTCGATAGATTATGTCCCCGAATCGGACATCCGAGTGAAATGTTATGACCATTCGAATTTCTCGAAGAGCTTCCGTTGTTCGATTTCGAGTGTTTGGATATATTATGTCCCCAATCGGACATCCGAGTGAAATGTCATGACTATTCGAATTTCTCGAGAGCTTCTATTGTTCAATTTTAAGCGTCTAGATGAGTTATGTCCCCGAATCGGAGATCTGTTTGAAAAGTAATGACCATTCGAATATGTCGAGAGCTTCCGTTGTTTAATTTCGAGCTCCTAGATTATTTATGTCCCAAAATCGGACATCCGTGTGAAATGTTATGACCATTCGAATTTGTCGAGAGCTTCCGTTGTTCAATTTCGAGCGTCTAGATGAGGTATATCCCCGAATCGGACATCCGAGTGAAATGTTATGACCATTCGAATTTCTCGAGAGCTTCTATTGTTCAATTTCGAGCGTCTAGATGAGTTATGTCTTCGAATCGGACATCCGAGTGAAATGTTATGACCATTCGAATTTCTCGAGAGTTTCCGTTGTTCAATTTCGAGCGTGTAGATGAGTTATGTCCCCGAATTGGAGATCTGTGTGAAAAGTAATGACCATTCGAATATGTCGAGAGCTTCCGTTGTTTAATTTCGAGCGTCTTGATATATTATGTCCCCGAATCGAACATCTGTGTGAAAGGTTATGATGATTCGAATTCGTCGACAGTTTCCGTTGTTCTATTTCGAGCGTCTCGATAGATTATGTCCCCGAATCGGACATCCGAGTGAAATGTTATGACCATTCGAATTTCTCGAAGAGCTTCCGTTGTTCGATTTCGAGTGTTTGGATATATTATGTCCCCGAATCGGACATCCGAGTGAAATGTCATGACTATTCGAATTTCTCGAGAGCTTCTATTGTTCAATTTTAAGCGTCTAGATGAGTTATGCCCTCGAATCGGACATCCGAGTGAAATGTTATGACTATTCGAATTTCTCGAGAGTTTTCGTTGTTCAATTTCGAGTGTCTAGATGAGTTATGTCCCCGAATCGGAGATCTGTTTGAAAAGTAATGACCATTCGAATATGTCGAGAGCTTCCGTTGTTTAATTTCGAGCTCCTAGATTATTTATGTCCCAAAATCGGACATCCGTGTGAAATGTTATGACCATTCGAATTTGTCGAGCGCTTCCGTTGTTCAATTTCGGGCGTCTAGATGAGGTATATCCCCGAATCGGAAATCCGTGTGAAATGTTATGACCATTCGAATTTCTCGAGAGCTTCTATTGTTCAATTTCGAGCGTCTAGATGAGTTATGTCTTCGAATCGGACATCCGAGTGAAATGTTATGACCATTCGAATTTCTCGAGAGTTTCCGTTGTTCAATTTCGAGCGTGTAGATGAGTTATGTCCCCGAATTGGAGATCTGTGTGAAAAGTAATGACCATTCGAATATGTCGAGAGCTTCCGTTGTTTAATTTCGAGCGTCTTGATATATTATGTCCCCGAATCGAACATCTGTGTGAAAGGTTATGATGATTCGAATTCGTCGACAGTTTCCGTTGTTCTATTTCGAGCGTCTCGATAGATTATGTCCCCGAATCGGACATCCGAGTGAAATGTTATGACCATTCGAATTTCTCGAAGAGCTTCCGTTGTTCGATTTCGAGTGTTTGGATATATTATGTCCCCGAATCGGACATCCGAGTGAAATGTCATGACTATTCGAATTTCTCGAGAGCTTCTATTGTTCAATTTTAAGCGTCTAGATGAGTTATGCCCTCGAATCGGACATCCGAGTGAAATGTTATGACTATTCGAATTTCTCGAGAGTTTTCGTTGTTCAATTTCGAGTGTCTAGATGAGTTATGTCCCCGAATCGGAGATCTGTTTGAAAAGTAATGACCATTCGAATATGTCGAGAGCTTCCGTTGTTTAATTTCGAGCTCCTAGATTATTTATGTCCCCAAATCGGACATCCGAGTGAAATGTTATGACCATTCGAATTTCTCGAGAGCTTCCGTTGTTCAATTTCGAGCGTCTAGATGTGTTATGTCCCCAAATCGGAAATCCGTGTGAAAAGTTATGACCATTCGAATTTGTCGAGAGATTCCGTTGTTCAATTTCGAGCGTCTAGATGAGGTATATCCCCGAATCGGACATCCGAGTGAAATGTTATGACCATTCGAATTTCTCGAGAGCTTCTATTGTTCAATTTCGAGCGTCTAGATGAGTTATGTCTTCGAATCGGACATCCGAGTGAAATGTTATGACCATTCGAATTTCTCGAGAGTTTCCGTTGTTCAATTTCGAGCGTGTAGATGAGTTATGTCCCCGAATTGGAGATCTGTGTGAAAAGTAATGACCATTCGAATATGTCGAGAGCTTCCGTTGTTTAATTTCGAGCGTCTTGATATATTATGTCCCCGAATCGAACATCTGTGTGAAAGGTTATGATGATTCGAATTCGTCGACAGTTTCCGTTGTTCTATTTCGAGCGTCTCGATAGATTATGTCCCCGAATCGGACATCCGAGTGAAATGTTATGACCATTCGAATTTCTCGAAGAGCTTCCGTTGTTCGATTTCGAGTGTTTGGATATATTATGTCCCCGAATCGGACATCCGAGTGAAATGTCATGACTATTCGAATTTCTCGAGAGCTTCTATTGTTCAATTTTAAGCGTCTAGATGAGTTATGCCCTCGAATCGGACATCCGAGTGAAATGTTATGACTATTCGAATTTCTCGAGAGTTTTCGTTGTTCAATTTCGAGTGTCTAGATGAGTTATGTCCCCGAATCGGAGATCTGTTTGAAAAGTAATGACCATTCGAATATGTCGAGAGCTTCCGTTGTTTAATTTCGAGCTCCTAGATTATTTATGTCCCCAAATCGGACATCCGAGTGAAATGTTATGACCATTCGAATTTCTCGAGAGCTTCCGTTGTTCAATTTCGAGCGTCTAGATGTGTTATGTCCCCAAATCGGAAATCCGTGTGAAAAGTTATGACCATTCGAATTTGTCGAGAGATTCCGTTGTTCAATTTCGAGCGTCTAGATGAGTTATGTCCCCGAATCGGAAATCCGTGTGAAATGTTATGACCATTCAAATTTCTCGAGACCTTCCGTTGTTCAATTTCGAGCGCCTAGATTATTTATGTCCCCGAATCGGAGATCTGTTTGAAAAGTAATGACCATTCGAATATGTCGAGAGCTTCCGTTGTTTAATTTCGAGCGTCTTGATATATTATGTCCCCGAATCGAACATCTGTGTGAAAGGTTATGATGATTCGAATTCGTCGACAGTTTCCGTTGTTCTATTTCGAGCGTCTCGATAGATTATGTCCCCGAATCGGACATCCGAGTGAAATGTTATGACCATTCGAATTTCTCGAAGAGCTTCCGTTGTTCGATTTCGAGTGTTTGGATATATTATGTCCCCAATCGGACATCCGAGTGAAATGTCATGACTATTCGAATTTCTCGAGAGCTTCTATTGTTCAATTTTAAGCGTCTAGATGAGTTATGTCCCCGAATCGGAGATCTGTTTGAAAAGTAATGACCATTCGAATATGTCGAGAGCTTCCGTTGTTTAATTTCGAGCTCCTAGATTATTTATGTCCCAAAATCGGACATCCGTGTGAAATGTTATGACCATTCGAATTTGTCGAGAGCTTCCGTTGTTCAATTTCGAGCGTCTAGATGAGGTATATCCCCGAATCGGACATCCGAGTGAAATGTTATGACCATTCGAATTTCTCGAGAGCTTCTATTGTTCAATTTCGAGCGTCTAGATGAGTTATGTCTTCGAATCGGACATCCGAGTGAAATGTTATGACCATTCGAATTTCTCGAGAGTTTCCGTTGTTCAATTTCGAGCGTGTAGATGAGTTATGTCCCCGAATTGGAGATCTGTGTGAAAAGTAATGACCATTCGAATATGTCGAGAGCTTCCGTTGTTTAATTTCGAGCGTCTTGATATATTATGTCCCCGAATCGAACATCTGTGTGAAAGGTTATGATGATTCGAATTCGTCGACAGTTTCCGTTGTTCTATTTCGAGCGTCTCGATAGATTATGTCCCCGAATCGGACATCCGAGTGAAATGTTATGACCATTCGAATTTCTCGAAGAGCTTCCGTTGTTCGATTTCGAGTGTTTGGATATATTATGTCCCCGAATCGGACATCCGAGTGAAATGTCATGACTATTCGAATTTCTCGAGAGCTTCTATTGTTCAATTTTAAGCGTCTAGATGAGTTATGCCCTCGAATCGGACATCCGAGTGAAATGTTATGACTATTCGAATTTCTCGAGAGTTTTCGTTGTTCAATTTCGAGTGTCTAGATGAGTTATGTCCCCGAATCGGAGATCTGTTTGAAAAGTAATGACCATTCGAATATGTCGAGAGCTTCCGTTGTTTAATTTCGAGCTCCTAGATTATTTATGTCCCCAAATCGGACATCCGAGTGAAATGTTATGACCATTCGAATTTCTCGAGAGCTTCCGTTGTTCAATTTCGAGCGTCTAGATGTGTTATGTCCCCAAATCGGAAATCCGTGTGAAAAGTTATGACCATTCGAATTTGTCGAGAGATTCCGTTGTTCAATTTCGAGCGTCTAGATGAGTTATGTCCCCGAATCGGAAATCCGTGTGAAATGTTATGACCATTCAAATTTCTCGAGACCTTCCGTTGTTCAATTTCGAGCGCCTAGATTATTTATGTCCCCGAATCGGAGATCTGTTTGAAAAGTAATGACCATTCGAATATGTCGAGAGCTTCCGTTGTTTAATTTCGAGCGTCTTGATATATTATGTCCCCGAATCGAACATCTGTGTGAAAGGTTATGATGATTCGAATTCGTCGACAGTTTCCGTTGTTCTATTTCGAGCGTCTCGATAGATTATGTCCCCGAATCGGACATCCGAGTGAAATGTTATGACCATTCGAATTTCTCGAAGAGCTTCCGTTGTTCGATTTCGAGTGTTTGGATATATTATGTCCCCAATCGGACATCCGAGTGAAATGTCATGACTATTCGAATTTCTCGAGAGCTTCTATTGTTCAATTTTAAGCGTCTAGATGAGTTATGTCCCCGAATCGGAGATCTGTTTGAAAAGTAATGACCATTCGAATATGTCGAGAGCTTCCGTTGTTTAATTTCGAGCTCCTAGATTATTTATGTCCCAAAATCGGACATCCGTGTGAAATGTTATGACCATTCGAATTGTCGAGAA
>NC_038249.2:3457812-3458616 GCF_000004515.6 Glycine max | reverse complement strand
GTCCCCGAATCGGACATCCATGTGAAAACTTATGACCTTTCGAATTTCTCTAAAGCTTCCGTTGTTCAATTTCGAGCGTCTAGATGAGTTATGTCCCCGAATCGGACTTCTGTGTGAAATGTTATGACCATTCGATTTTCTCGAGAGCTTCCGTTGTTCAATTTCGAGCGTCTAGATGAGTTATGTCCCCGAATCGGAAATCTGTGGGAAAAGTTATGACCATTCGATTTTCTCGAGAGCTTATGTTGTTCAATTTCGAGCGTCTCGATATATTATGTTCTCGAATCGGGCATCCGACTGAAATGTTATGACCATTCGAATTTCTCGAGAGCATTCGTTGTTCAATTTTGAGCGTCTAGATTATTATCTCCGCGAATCGGGCCTCCGTATGAAAACTTATAGCCATTCGAATTTCTCAAGAGTTTCCGAAGTTCAATTACGAGCGTCTAGATGAGTAATGTCTCCAAATCGAAATTCAATGTGAAATGTTATGACCACTAAAATTTGTCCCAGCTTCTGTGGATCAATTTCAAGCGTCTCGATATATTACTTAAACGAATCAGACATAAATGTGAAAACATATGACCATTCGAATTTCTCGAGAGCGTCCGTTGTACACTTTCGATCGTCTAGGTGAGCGATGTCCCCGAATCGGTATGGGTGCGAAAAGCTAAGCCCATTCAAATTTGTCGAGAGCTTCCGTTGTTCAATATCGAGCGTCTCGATATATTATTTTCCGGAAACGAACACCCGTGAGAAAACTTATGCCCATTCGAGTTTCTCGACAGCTTCCAGCGTTCAATT
>NC_038249.2:3454991-3457153 GCF_000004515.6 Glycine max | reverse complement strand
TATTATGTCCCCGAATCGGACATTAGTGTGAAAACTTATGACCATTCGAATTTCTCGAGAGCTTCCGTTGTTCAATTTCGAGCATCTCGATATATTATGTCCCCGAATCGGACATTCGTGTGAAAACTTATGACCATTCGAATTTCTCGAGAGCTTCCGTTGTTCAATTTCGAGAATGTCGATATATTATGTCCCCGAATCGGACATCCGTGTGAAATCTTATGACCATTCGAATTTCTCGAGAGCTTCTGTTGTTCAATTTCGAGCGTCTCGATGTATTATGTTCCCGAATCGGGCATCCGTGTGAAATGTTATGACCATTCGAATTTCTCGAGAGCTTCCGTTGTTCAATTTCGAGCGTCTCTATATATTATGTCCCCGAATCGGACATCCGTGTGAAATCTTATGACCATTCGAATTTCTCGAGGGCTTCCGTTGGTTCAATTTCGAGCGTCTCGATGTATTATGTTCCCGAATCGGAAATCCGTGTGAAAGGTAAGGACCATTGGAATTTCTCGAGACTTTCCGTTGTTCAATTTGGTGCTTCTAGATGATTAATATCCCCAATTCGGAAATCGGTTTGAAATGTAAGGACAATCGGAATTTTTGGAGCACTTTCGTGGTTCAATTTCAGGGTTTTAGATGAGTAAGGTCCCGGATAGGGAAATCGGTGTGAAAAGTTATGACATTCGAATTTCTCAAGAGCTTTCGTTGTTCAATTTGGAGCGTCTCGATATATTAAGTCCCCGAATCGGACATCCGTGTGAAATGTTATCACCATTCGAATTTCTCGAGAGCTTCCGTTGTTCAATTTCGAGTGTCTAGATGAGTTATGTCCCCGAATCGGAAATCCGTGTGAAATGTTATGACCATTCGAATTTGTCGAGACCTTCCGTTGTTCAATTTCGTGCGTCTAGATGATTTATATCCCCGAATCGGACATCCGAGTGAAATGTTATGACCATTCGAATTTATCGAGAGCTTCCGTTGTTCAATTTCGAGCGTCTGGATATATTATGTCCCCGAATCGGACATCCGAGTGAAATGTTATGACCATTCGAATTTCTCGAGAGCTTCTATTGTTCAATTTCGAGCGTCTAGAGGAGTTATGTCTTCGAATCGGACATCCGATTGAAATGCTATGACCATTCGAATTTCTCGAGAGTTTCCGTTTTTCAATTTCGAGCGTCTAGATGAGTTATGTCCCCGAATTGGAGATCTGTGTGAAAAGTAATGACCATTCGAATATGTCGAGAGCTTCTGTTGTTTAACCTCGAGTGTCTTGATATATTATGTCCCCGAATCGGATATCTGTGTGAAAGGTTATGATGATTCGAATTCGTCGACAGCTTCCGTTGTTCTATTTCTAGAGTCTCGATAGATCATGTCCCCGAATCGGACATCCGAGTGAAATGTTATGACCATTAGAAATTCTCGAGCGCTTCCGTTGTTCAATTTCAAGCGTCTAGATGAGTTATGTCCCCCAATCGGACATCTGTGTGAAAAGTTATGACCATTCGAATTTCTCGAGAGCTTCCGTTGTTCAATTTCGAGCGTCTAGATGAGTTATGTGCCCGAATCGGAAATCCGTGTGAAAAGTTATGACCAATCGAATTTGTCGAGAGCTTCCGTTGTTCAATTTCGAGCGTCTAGATGAGTTATGTCCCCGAATCGGGCATCCGAGTGAAATGTTATGACCATTCGAATTTCTCGAGAGCTTCCGTTGTTCAAATTCGAGCGTCTGGATATATTATTTCCCCGAATCGGACATCCGAGTGAAATGTTATGACCATTCGAATTTCTCGAGAGCTTCTATTGTTCAATTTCGAGCGTCTAGATGAGTTATGCCCTCGAATCGGACATCCGAGTGAAATGTTATGACCATTCGAATTTCTCGAGAGTTTCCGTTGTTCAATTTCGAGCGTCTAGATGAGTTATGTCCCCGAATCGGAGATCTATGTGAAAAGTAATGACCATTCGAATTTGTCGAGAGCTTCCACTGTTCAATTTTGAGCGTCTAGATGAGTTATGATGAGAATGTTATGATGAGAATCTTGAATTTGGCCAAATACAGGCTAAAGGCCTAAGTGGAGAAGGGTGAAGGCCCAAGTGGAGAAGGATAAAGTCCCCGAGTGGAGAAGGATGAAGGCCCATGTGGAGAA
>NC_038249.2:3447250-3449214 GCF_000004515.6 Glycine max | reverse complement strand
TCTGTGTGAAAGGTATGATGATTCGAATTCGTCGACAGTTTCCGTTGTTCTATTTCGAGCGTCTCGATAGATTATGTCCCCGAATCGGACATCCGAGTGAAATGTTATGACCATTCGAATTTCTCGAAGAGCTTCCGTTGTTCGATTTCGAGTGTTTGGATATATTATGTCCCCAATCGGACATCCGAGTGAAATGTCATGACTATTCGAATTTCTCGAGAGCTTCTATTGTTCAATTTTAAGCGTCTAGATGAGTTATGTCCCCGAATCGGAGATCTGTTTGAAAAGTAATGACCATTCGAATATGTCGAGAGCTTCCGTTGTTTAATTTCGAGCTCCTAGATTATTTATGTCCCCAAATCGGACATCCGTGTGAAATGTTATGACCATTCGAATTTCTCGAGCGCTTCCGTTGTTCAATTTCGGGCGTCTAGATGAGTTATGTCCCCGAATCGGAAATCCGTGTGAAATATTATGACCATTCGAATTTCTCGAGACCTTCCGTTGTTCAATTTCAAGCTCCTAGATTATTTATGTCCCCAAATCGGAAATCCGTGTGAAAAGTTATGACCATTCGAATTTGTCGAGAGCTTCCGTTGTTTAATTTCAAGCGTCTAGATGAGTTATGTCCCCGAATCGGACATCCGTGTGAAATGTTATGACCATTCGAATTTCTCTAGAGCTTCCGTTGTTCAATTTCGAGCGTCTAGATGAGTTATGTCCCCGAATCGGAAATCCATGTGAACAGTTATAACCATTCGAATTTGTCGAGAGCTTCCGTTGTTCAATTTCGAGCGTCTAGATGAGTTATGTCCCCGAATCGGATATCCGAGTGAAATGTTATGACCATTCGAATTTCTCGAGAGCTTTCGTTGTTCAATTTCGAGCGTTTGTATATATTATGTCCCCGAATCGGACATCCGTGTGAAACGTTATGACCATTCGAATTTGTCGACAGCTTCCGTTGTTAAATTTCGGGCGTCTAGATGAGTTATGTCCCCGAATCGGAAATCCATGTGAACAGTTATAACCATTCGAATTTGTCGAGAGCTTCCGTTGTTCAATTTCGAGCGTCTAGATGAGTTATGTCCCCGAATCGGATATCCGAGTGAAATGTTATGACCATTCGAATTTCTCGAGAGCTTTCGTTGTTCAATTTCGAGCGTCTGTATATATTATGTCCCCGAATCGGACATCTGTGTGAAATGTTAAGACCATTCGAATTTCTCGAGCGCTTCCGTTGTTAAATTTCGGGCGTCTAGATGAGTTATGTCCCCGATCGGAAATCCGTGTGAAATTTTATGACCATTCGAATTTCTCGAGACCTTCCGTTGTTCAATTTTGAGCGCCAAGATTATTTATGTCCCCGAATCGGACATCCGAGTGAAATGTTATGACCATTCGAATTTCTCGAGACCTTCCGTTGTTCAATTGCGAGCGCCTATCTTATTTATGTCCCCAAATCGGACATCCGAGTGAAATGTTATGACCATTCGAATTTCTCGAGAGCTTCTGTTGTTCAATTTCGAGCGTCTGGATGAGTTATGTCCCCGAATCGGACATCCGTGTGAAATGTTATGACCATTCAAATTTCTCGAGACCTTCCGTTGTTCAATTTCGACCGCCTAGATTATTAATGTCCCCGAATCGGAGATCTGTTTGAAAAGTAATGACCATTCGAATTTCTCAAGAGCTTTTGTTGTTCAATTTCGAGCGTCTCGATATATTAAGTCCCCGAATCATACATCCGAGTGAAATGTTATGACCATTCGAATTTCTTGAGACCTTCCGTTGTTCAATTTCGAGCGTCTAGATGATTTATATCCCCGAATCGGACATCCGTGTCAAACGTTATGACCATTCGAATTTGTCGAGAGGCTTCTGCTGTTCAATTTCGAGCGTCTGATATAATTATTGTCCCAAAATCGGACATTCGTGGTGAAATGTATGACCATTCGAATTTC
>NC_038249.2:3445273-3447150 GCF_000004515.6 Glycine max | reverse complement strand
GGGATTGAATAGAAAACACAATAGCCGACATCGGCCGTTGTAAAGCCGCGACTGATATTTTTCAGCCGACATTGCGCAATATTTTTTTTACAAACGCTGGCCGATAATGTTTCTTTTACGATAGAGGATGCTTTTTTGTTGTGTCGCCGTAAAAATTTACAAGGTAGGTCGGCTAGGTTTTTTCGTTCGAGCTGAACCGAAGTTGTGTTTCGGCCGACACCGGCATGTTTTCATTTGCTTGGCAAGGAAAACATTAGCCAACCTCGGCAGAAAAACATGATTCACCGGCACTGATCGAAAAAAATGCTAGCCGACGTCGGCCAGGAAAGGGGACCGACCGAGGTTTGAAAAAGAAGCATCGCCGGATGACGCCGATCGAACATTTCCTAATAGGCATCATCCAAATATTATTCAGGGATTGAATAGAAAAGACAATAGCCGACACCGTTAGTTAAATAGCCCCGACTGCTACTTTTTCGGCCGACATTGCGCAAGTCTTTTTCTTTTTTGCAAACGTTGGCCGATAATATTTCTTTACGGTAAAGGAAGTTTTGTTGCTGGGCGTCGCCTATAAAATTTTCAATGTAGGTCGGCTAGGTTTTTTCGTGCGAGCTCAACCGAAGTTTTGTTTCAGCCGACACCGCGATGTTTTCATTTACTCTGCAAGGAAAGCATTTTCCCACCTCGGAAAAAAAACTTTATTCACCGATACTGATCGAAAAAAATGCTAGACGACATCGGCCAGGAAAGTTAACAGATGGAGGCCTAAAAAAAAGTCACCTGGTGACGCCGATCGAACATTTCCTAATCGACATCATCCAAATATTATTCAGGGATTGAATAGACAAAACAACAGCCAACATCGGGCGTTAAACAGCCGCGACTGATATTTTTCAGCCGACATTGCGCAATTTTTTTTACAAACGCTGGCCGATAATATATTTCTTTAGGGCAGAGGGAGTTTTTTTGTTTGGTGTTGCCTAAGAGATTTTACAATGTAGGTCGGCTAGGGTTTTTCGTGCGCGCTGTACCGAGACTGTGTTTCGGCCGACACTGGCATGTTCTCATTTACTCGGCCAGGAAAAGATTAGCCCACCTCGGAAAAAAAATGTGATTCACCGGCACTGATCGAAAACAACGCAAACCGACGTCGGCCAGGAAAGATGACCGATCGAGGTTTGGAAAAGAAGCATCACCGGATGGCGCCGATCGCACGTTTCCTAAGGGACATCATCCAAATACTACTCAGGGATTGAATAGAAAACACAATAGCCGACATCGGCCGTTGTAAAGCCGCGACTGATATTTTTCAGCCGACATTGCGCAATTTTTTTTTTACAAACGGTTGCCGATAATGTTTCTTTTACGATAGAGGATGCTTTTTTGTTGTGTCGCCGTAAAAATTTACAAGGTAGGTCGGCTAGGTTTTTTCGTTCGAGCTGAAACGAAGTTGTGTTTCGGCCGACACCGGCATGTTTTCATTTGCTTGGCAAGGAAAACATTAGCCAACCTCGGCAGAAAAACATGATTCACCGGCACTGATAGAAAAAAATGCTAGCCGACGTCGGCCAGGAATGGGGACCGACCGAGGTTTGAAAAAGAAGCATCGCCGGATGACGCCGATCGAACATTTCCTAATAGGCATCATCCAAATATTATTCAGGGATTGAATAGAAAAGACAATAGCTGATGTGAACCTGAGTAGGAGTGGATCGTTTGATACAGGCTACGGAGGTTTGGATGACGCCACTTCCGGTGAAGGAAGATAAGTCAGGGTAAACGCCACAAGGATTACCTTGATAAGTCTGAGATGGTTCACCAAGGAACTCAGAGAGAAACTCTCACCAAATTTTCTCAAATGTCCAAAAGTTTTCTTT
>NC_038249.2:3442832-3444678 GCF_000004515.6 Glycine max | reverse complement strand
TTAGGAAAAACATTTTTAAATTCCTGCAATAATGGTTGAACACTAGGAGAAATAGAAATAGTAAACTCATTAGAATTATCAGTAGAAATTTTACTGACTTTGCAATACTGTAGATTGAGTGGTTCATGAGCAGGTAACACTTTCCTCACTTCACTCGCCTCTGCAAAATAATTAAATTTTCTCTCATGTGTATCACTCTCTCTCTTATGTGTATCACTCTTTTCCTCGGGTGTATCACTCTTCTTTTTCATATTCCTTTGTGGTGCCTCACTATTTTCTTTCTCTTGTTCTCTCTTTTCTCTCATTCTGATTTGGTCATCACACACTTCTCTAGGGGATAGAGGTTTAAGAGTAAACGAGGAAGATTTGGCTATTCGTTTGTAGGGCTCTTCTTTGTTACGGTTCAACAAACGTTGCATTTGTGTAGTCCACGCGTCCAGAAATAAGCGTTGAGATTCGTCCAGTTGATGATATACACCACCATTGTCACCAGCTCTTGCCATGATTAAGGAACAAAGAATTTTGCAGTAAATTAAAAAAAATTCAGGACCTCACCACACTCTACTCACGTGTTTCTCTCTTTAATGGTAGTTCACTCGTGTTTGATGCTCTCAATATAGGCTTTTGTGTGATGTTTTCACTCTTGCCTTTTACCACTCACTCCCTCTTAAGTTCCTGGATAGACCGAATTAGACACACAAGGTAATATAAAATAAAAGGAAAGACAATAGAATTATCAGAGTAACAGATTTGATTTGGGATAACAACTTGGACTTGATTTGGATAGCAGATTGGATTTGATTTGGATAACAGATTAGATTTGGATAACAAATCTGATTTGGATAATTTTTTTTTGATTTGATTTGATTTGGATAATAGATCAGATTTGGGATAACAAATTAGATTTAATTTGGATAACAGATATGATAACAAATAAGATAACAGATAGGATAACAGATAAGATAACAGATATGACAACTAAAATTCAAATGCTCATAACTTTTGCTACGATTGTCTGTTTGAGGCCCACTATATATCAAAACGCTCAGAATTCAGAGGAGAATCTAGATAAGGGGATTTGTTCCACGATTTTCTTTCAAAAAAAACACCTCTAAATGCCTCAATTTCGTGTTCAAAGATCAAACACCCACTTTTTTTTTCAAATTTTTTTTGCAATTTTTTTTTGACAGTGTGAAAGACACAAGAAACAAGAACAAGGACGTGACAAGAACAAGAACGCAAATAACAGAACACAAGACGCAAACAAAAACGAAACAAGATGTAAACAAGAACGCAAATAACAGAACAAGGACAAAAACACGAACCTAGACAAATTACAAAGAAAAAAAAAAATAGGATAGGATAGGATAGAACCTGTATCAAGAGCCGAAGCTCTGATACCAGATGATGTGAACCTTACGGGGCGGATCACTTGATACAGGCTGTAGAGTTTTTGGATGACGCCACTTCCGGTGAAGGAAGATAAGTCAGGGTAGACGCCACTTCCAGTGAAGGAAGATAAGTCTGGGTAG
This sequence comes from Glycine max, assembly GCF_000004515.6. Lineage (NCBI taxonomy): Eukaryota > Viridiplantae > Streptophyta > Magnoliopsida > Fabales > Fabaceae > Glycine > Glycine max. Next base: position 3,443,146 of record NC_038249.2, on the reverse strand, counting down.
ACGCCACTTCCAATGAAGGAAGATAAGTCTGGGTAGACGCCACTTCCGGTGAAGGAAGATAAGTCAGGTTAGACGCCACAAGGATTACCTTGATAAGTCTGATATTGGTTCAACAAGGAACCCAGAGAGAAACTCTCACCCAATTTTATCAAAATGCCAAAAGTTTTTTTTTATTGAAAATAAAAACCAATACTTATAGTGTATCAGAACAAAAAGATAAAAATAGACATGGGCCTTCTAAATAGGTTGGGCCAAAACTACAATAAATAAAAATTATAACTAAAAACATATTTAACTTGGGCCTTCAAATTAGT